>NW_025536301.1:5000-17500 GCF_020615455.1 Coregonus clupeaformis
CATTAATACAGGTAACGAGTGGAGGACAGAGGGCCTCTTAAAGAAGAAGTTACAGGTCTGTGAGAGCCAGAAATCTTGCTTGTTTGTAGGTGACCAAATACTTGTTTTCCACCATAATTTGCAAATAAATTCATAAAAAACCCTACAATGTGACTTTCTGGATTTCTTTTCCTAAATTTGTCTGTCATAGTTGACGTGTACCTATGATGAAAATTACAGGCCTCTCTCATCTTTTTAAGTGGGGAGAACATGCACAATTGGTGGCTGACTAAATACTTTTTTTCCCCACTGTACAGTGTAGGAACGTTACGTGAGTGGAGAGAAGTTGTTTAACATGCACACAACACACACACACACACACACACACACACACACACACACACACACACACACACACTAAAGTCTTCTGAGGTTATTGGCCTTCAGCTTTGTTTTGACTGAAAGATGTCACCCAGCTTGTTAGTCCCTTTCTCTCCCTCCTTTCAGCTGGCTATCAGGGGGATGAGGAAGGTGTGGAGGTTTTCTATGTCATGATAACCTACTTATTGTGGTGGACTTTGTCACAGGGTAGAAAAAAGGCCCGTTGGTTGGAAGAAGGCAGGTTGATGCCGTCGTAAACCAGTATTAATATGGTCAACGTGCGTATTTCACCGAAATCCTTCCGTTCGTTTTTTTTTTTGTTCTTCTCCATATCCATGGATTGTGAGAGCACCGATTGCTCTGTGGTGTGTTGCTCTGGCCTGCAGTATGGTCAAGTCCGCTGCAGGAGTTTCCCCTCCTCAGCCTGTTTGAATTCTACCGAGGAGAGGTGTGCAGTGTATGCAGCATTGAGAAGCGCACCATTCATTTCACTGCGTTGATTTCATCCAATCCAGATAAAATAAATGGCCAGAAAAACCGTCAACTAGTGTCCAGAGTTCTGTTCGTTGTCAATCCACCAGAACACAAGGCAAAATAGCAGACAGCAGGCTCCACTGAAACCCAATACATTACTGGGACATTATTCAGAGAGTGTACGACTGACTTTATTTTGATGGCCTACGACTTTGTCACATGGAACATATCCCATTCTACACTAAACAAACAGACAAGCGAATAGGCCTAGAAACAGATATTCAGCTCCATGCATAGATTCAGCTCCTTGGAAAGATTAGGGATAGATTCAGTTCCAGGGATAAATTCAGCTCCATGGATAGATTCAGGATAGATTCAGCTCCATGGAAAGATTCAGCTCCATGAATAGATTCAGGATAGATTCAGCTCCATGGAAAGATTCAGCTCCATGAATAGATTCAGGATAGATTCAGCTCCATGGAAAGATTCAGCTCCATTGATAGATTAGGGATAGATTCAGCTCCATGGATAGATTCAGCTCCATGGATAGATTCAGCTCCATGGATAGATTCAGCTCCATGGATAGATTCAGCTCAATGGATAGATTCAGCTCAATGGATTGATTCAGCTACATGGATAGATTCAGGATAGATTCAGCTCCATGGATAGATTCAGGATAAATTCATCTCCATGGATAGATTCAGCTCCATGGATAGATTCAGCTCCATGGATAGATTCTTGATAGATTCAGGATATATTCAGGATAGATTCAGGATAGATTCAGCTCCATGGATAGATTCAGCTCCATGGATAGATTCAGGATACATTCAGGATAGATTCAGCTCCATGGATAGATTCAGGATAGATTCAGCTCAATGGATAGATTCAGCTCCATGGATAGATTCAGGACAGATTCAGCTCCATGCATTGATTCAGTTCCATGGATAGATTCAGGATATATTCAGTCCATGGATAGATTCAGCTCAATGGATAGATTCAGCTCCATGGATAGATTCAGCTCCATGGATAGATTCAGCTCCATGGATAGATTCAGGATAGATTCAGTCCATGGATAGATTCAGGATAGATTCAGCTCCATTGATAGATTCAGGATAGATTCAGCTCCATGGATAGATTTAGGATCTATTCAGCTCCATGGATAGATTCAGCTCCATGGATAGATTCAGGATAGATTCAGTCCATGGATAGATTCAGGATAGATTCAGCTCCATGGATAGATTTAGGATCTATTCAGCTCCATGGATAGATTCAGCTCCATGGATAGATTCAGGATAGATTCAGCTCAATGGATAGATTCAGCTCCATGGATAGATTCAGCTCCATAGATAGATTTAGCTCCATGGATAGATTCAGCTCAAAGGATAGATTCAGCTCAATGGATAGATTCAGCTCCATGGATAGATTCAGGATAGATTCAGCTCCATGGATAGATTCAGGATAGATTCAGCTCCATGGATAGATTCAGCTCCATGGATAGATTCAGGATAGATTCAGTTCCATGGAAAGATTCAGCTCCATGGATAGATTCAGGATAGATTCAGCTCCAGGGATAGATTCAGGATAGATTCAGTCCATGGATAGATTCAGGATAGATTCAGCTCCAGGGATAGATTCAGGATAGATTCAGCTCCATGGATAGATTCAGGATAGATTCAGCTCCATGGATAGATTCAGCTCCATGGATAGATTCAGGATAGATTCAGCTCCAGGGATAGATTCAGGATAGATTCAGTCCATGGATAGATTCAGCTCAATGGATAGATTCAGCTCCATGGATAGATTCAGCTCAATGGATAGATTCAGCTCCATGGATAGATTCAGGATAGATTCAGCTCCATGGATAGATTCAGCTCAATGGATAGATTCAGCACCATGGAAAGATTCAGGATAGATTCAGTCCATGGATAGATTCAGCTCCATGGATAGATATAGGATCTATTCAGCTCCATGGATAGATTCAGCTACATGGATAGATTCAGCTCCATGGATAGATTCAGGATAGATTCAGCTCCATGGATAGATTCAGGATAGATTCAGCTCCATGGATAGATTCAGGATAGATTCAGCTCCATGGATAGATTCAGGATCTATTCAGCTCCATGGATAGATTCAGGATCTATTCAGCTCCATGGATAGATTCAGGATAGATTCAGCTCCATGGATATATTCAGCTCCATGGATAGATTCAGGATAGATTCACCTCCATGGATAGATTCAGGATAATTCAGGATAGATTCAGCTCCATGGATAGATTCAGCTCCATGGATAGATTCAGCTCCATGGATAGATTCAGCTCCATGGATATATTCAGGATAGATTCAGGATAGATTCAGCTCCATGGATAGATTCAGCTCCATGGATAGATTCAGGATAGATTCAGGATAGATTCAGCTCCATGGATAGATTCAGCTCCATGGATAGATTCAGGATAGATTCAGCTCCATTGATAGATTCAGGATAGATTCAGCTCCATAGATAGATTCAGGATAGATTCAGCTCCATGGATAGATTCAGCTCCATGGATAGATTCAGGATAGATTCAGCAACATTGATAGATTCAGGATAGATTCAGCTCCATGGATAGATTCAGGATAGATTCAGCTCCATGGATAGATTCAGCTCCATGGATAGATTCAGGATAGATTCAGCTCCATGGATAGATTCAGGATAGATTCAGCTCCATGGATTGATTCAGCACCATTGATAGATTCAGGATAGATTCATCTCCATGGATAGATTCAGCACCATGGATAGATTCAGGATAGATTCAGCTCCATGGATAGATTCAGGATAGATTCAGCTCCATGGATAGATTCAGGATAGATTCAGCTCCATGGATAGATTCAGGATAGATTCAGCTCCATGGATAGATTCAGGATAGATTCAGCTCCATGGATAGATTCAGCTCCATGGATAGATTCAGCTCCATGGATAGATTCAGCTCCATGGATAGATTCAGGATAGATTCAGCTCCATTGATAGATTCAGGATAGATTCAGCTCCGTGGATAGATTCAGCTCCATGGATAGATTCAGGATAGATTCAGCTCCATTGATAGATTCAGGATAGATTCAGCTCCATGGATAGATTCAGGATAGATTCAGCTCCATTGATAGATTCAGGATAGATTCAGCTCCATGGATAGATTCAGGATAGATTCAGCTCCATTGATAGATTCAGGATAGATTCAGCTCCATGGATAGATTCAGCTCCATGGATAGATTCAGCTCCATGGATAGATTCAGGATAGATTCAGCTCCATTGATAGATTCAGGATAGATTCAGCTCCGTGGATAGATTCAGCTCCATGGATAGATTCAGCTCCATGGATAGATTCAGGATAGATTCAGCTCCATTGATAGATTCAGGATAGATTCAGCTCCATGGATAGATTCAGCTCCATAAATAGATTCAGGATAGATTCAGCTCCATGGATAGATTCAGGATATATTCAGCTCCATGGATAGATTCAGCTCCATGGATAGATTCAGCTCCATGGATGGATTCAGCTCAATGGATAGATTAAGCTCCATGGATAGATTCAGGATAGATTCAGCTCCATTGATATATTCATCTCCATGGATAGATTCAGGATAGATTCAGCACCAGTGATAGATTCAGGATAGATTCAGCACCATTGATAGATTCAGGATAGATTCAGCTCCATGGATAGATTCAGGATAGATTCAGCTCCATGGATAGATTCAGGATAGATTCAGCTCCATGGATAGATTCAGCTCCATGGATTGATTCAGCACCATTGATAGATTCAGGATAGATTCAGCTCCATGGATAGATTCAGCACCATGGATAGTATCAGGATAGATTCAGCTCCATGGATAGATTCAGGATAGATTCAGCTCCATGGATAGATTCAGCTCCATGGATAGATTCAGGATAGATTCAGCTCCATGGATAGATTCAGCTCCATGGATAGATTCAGGATAATTCAGGATAGATTCAGCTCCATGGATAGTTTCAGCTACATGGATAGATTCAGCTCCATGGATAGATTCAGCTCCATGGAAAGATTCAGGATAGAGGCAGCTCCATGGATAGATTCAGGTCCATGGATAGATTCAGCTCCATTGATAGATTACGCTCCATTGATAGATTCAGGATAGATTCAGCTCCATGGATATATTCAGGATCTATTCAGCTCCATGGAAAGATTCAGGATAGATTCAGCTCCATGGATAGATTCAGCTCCATGGATAGATTCAGGATAGATTCAGCTCCATGTATAGATTCAGCTCCATGGATAGATTCAGGATAGATTCACCTCCATGGATAGATTCAGGATAATTCAGGATAGATTCAGCTCCATGGATAGATTCAGCTCCATGGATAGATTCAGCTCCATGGATAGATTCAGCTCCATGGATAGATTCAGCTCCATGGATAGATTCAGGATATATTCAGGATAGATTCAGCTCCATGGATAGATTCAGCTCCATGGATATATTCAGCACCATGGATAGATTCAGGATAGATTCAGCTCCATTGATAGATTCAGGATAGATTCAGCTCCATTGATAGATTCAGGATAGATTCAGCTCCATGGATAGATTCAGCTCCATGGATAGATTCAGGTTAGATTCAGCAACATTGATAGATTCAGGATAGATTCAGCTCCATGGATAGATTCAGCTCCATGGATAGATTCAGGATAGATTCAGCTCCATGGATAGATTCAGGATAGATTCAGCTCCATGGATTGATTCAGCACCATTGATAGATTCAGGATAGATTCGGCTCCATGGATAGATTCAGCACCATGGATAGATTCAGGATATATTCAGCTCCATGGATAGATTCAGGATAGATTCAGCTCCATGGATAGATTCAGCTCCATGGATAGATTCAGGATAGATTCAGCTCCATTGATAGATTCAGGATAGATTCAGCTCCATGGATAGATTCAGCTCCGTGGATAGATTCAGCTCCATGGATAGATTCAGCTCCATGGATAGTTTCAGGATAGATTCAGCTCCATTGATAGATTCAGGATAGATTCAGCTCCATGGATAGATTCAGCTCCATGGATAGATTCAGGATAGATTCAGCTCCATGGATAGATTCAGCTCCATGGATAGATTCAGCTCCATGGATAGTTTCAGGATAGATTCAGCTCCATTGATAGATTCAGGATATATTCAGCTCCCTGGATAGATTCAGCTCCATGGATAGATTCAGCTCCATGGATAGATTCAGCTCAATGGATAGATTCAGCTCCATGGATAGATTCAGGATAGATTCAGCTCCATTGATAGATTCATCTCCATGGATAGATTCAGGATAGATTCAGCACCAGTGATAGATTCAGGATAGATTCAGCACCATTGATAGATTCAGGATAGATTCAGCTCCATGGATAGATTCAGGATAGATTCAGCTCCATGGATAGATTCAGGATAGATTCAGCTCCATGGATAGATTCAGCTCCATGGATTGATTCAGCACCATTGATAGATTCAGGATAGATTCAGCTCCATGGATAGATTCAGCACCATGGATAGATTCAGGATAGATTCAGCTCCATGGATAGATTCAGGATAGATTCAGCTCCATGGATAGATTCAGCTCCATTGATAGATTCAGGATAGATTCAGCTCCATTGATAGATTCAGGATAGATTCAGCTCCATGGATAGATTCAGCTCCATGGATAGATTCAGGATAGATTCAGCAACATTGATAGATTCAGGATAGATTCAGCTCCATTGATAGATTCAGGATAGATTCAGCTCCATTGATAGATTCAGGATAGATTCAGCACCATTGATAGATTCAGGATAGATTCAGCTCCATGGATAGATTCAGCACCATGGATAGATTCAGGATAGATTCAGCTCCATGGATAGATTCAGGATAGATTCAGCTCCATGGATAGATTCAGGATAGATTCAGCTCCATGGATAGATTCAGCTCCATGGATAGATTCAGGATAATTCAGGATAGATTCAGCTCCATGGATAGATTCAGGATAATTCAGGATAGATTCATCTCCATGGATAGACTCAGCTACATGGATAGATTCAGCTCCATGGATAGATTCAGCTCCATGGATAGATTCAGGATAGATTCAGCTCCATTGATAAATTCAGCTCCATGGATAGATTCAGGATATATTCAGCTCCATGGATAGATTCAGGATCTATTCAGCTCCATGGAAAGATTCAGGATAGATTCAGCTCCATGGATAGATTCAGCTCCATGGATAGATTCAGGATAGATTCATCTCCATTGATAGATTCAGGATATATTCAGCTCCATGGATAGATTCAGGATAGATTCAGGATAGATTCAGCTCCATGGATTGATTCAGCACCATTGATAGATTCAGGATAGATTCAGCACCATGGATAGATTCAGGATAGATTCAGCTCCATGGATAGATTCAGGATAGATTCAGCTCCATGGATAGATTCAGCTCCATGGATAGATTCAGAATAGATTCAGCTCCATTGATAGATTCAGGATAGATTCAGCTCAGTGGATAGATTCAGCTCCATGGATAGATTAGTGATAGATTCAGCTCCATGGATAGATTCAGCTCCATGGATAGATTCAGGATAGATTCAGCTCCATGGATAGATTCAGGATAGATTCAGCTCCATGGATTGATTCAGCACCATTGATAGATTCAGGATAGATTCATCTCCATGGATAGATTCAGCACCATGGATAGATTCAGGATAGATTCAGCTCCATGGATAGATTCAGGATAGATTCAGCTCCATGGATAGATTCAGGATAGATTCAGCTCCATGGATAGATTCAGGATAGATTCAGCTCCATGGATAGATTCAGGATAGATTCAGCTCCATGGATAGATTCAGCTCCATAGATAGATTCAGGATAGATTCAGCTCCATGGATAGATTCAGGATAGATTCAGCTCCATGGATAGATTCAGGATAGATTCAGCTCCATGGATAGATTCAGCTCCATAGATAGATTCAGGATAGATTCAGCTACATGAATAGATTCAGGATATATTCAGCTCCATGGATAGATTCAGCTCCATGGATAGATTCAGCTCCATGGATAGATTCAGCTCAATGGATAGATTAAGCTCCATGGATAGATTCAGGATAGATTCAGCTCCATTGATAGATTCATCTCCATGGATAGATTCAGGATAGATTCAGCACCAGTGATAGATTCAGGATAGATTCAGCACCATTGATAGATTCAGGATAGATTCAGCTCCATGGATAGATTCAGGATAGATTCAGCTCCATGGATAGATTCAGCTCCATGGATAGATAAAGGATAGATTCAGCTCCATGGATAGATTCAGCTACATGGATAGATTCAGCTCCATGGATAGATTCAGCTCCATGGAAAGATTCAGGATAGAGGCAGCTCCATGGATAGATTCAGGTCCATGGATAGATTCAGCTCCATTGATAGATTACGCTCCATTGATAGATTCAGGATAGATTCAGCTCCATTGATAGATTCAGGATCTATTCAGCTCCATGGAAAGATTCAGGATAGATTCAGCTCCATGGATAGATTCAGCTCCATGGATAGATTCAGGATAGATTCAGCTCCATGTATAGATTCAGCTCCATGGATAGATTCAGGATAGATTCACCTCCATGGATAGATTCAGGATAATTCAGGATAGATTCAGCTCCATGGATAGATTCAGCTCCATGGATAGATTCAGCTCCATGGATAGATTCAGCTCCATGGATAGATTCAGCTCCATGGATAGATTCAGGATAGATTCAGGATAGATTCAGCTCCATGGATAGATTCAGCTCCATGGATAGATTCAGGATAGATTCAGCTCCATGGATAAATTCAGCTCCATGGATAGATTCAGCTCCATGGATAGATTCAGGATAGATTCAGCTCCATGGATAGATTCAGGATAGATTCAGCTCCATGGATAGATTCAGCTCCATGGATATATTCAGCACCATGGATAGATTCAGGATAGATTCAGCTCCATTGATAGATTCAGGATAGATTCAGCTCCATTGATAGATTCAGGATAGATTCAGCTCCATGGATAGATTCAGCTCCATGGATAGATTCAGGTTAGATTCAGCAACATTGATAGATTCAGGATAGATTCAGCTCCATGGATAGATTCAGCTCCATGGATAGATTCAGGATAGATTCAGCTCCATGGATAGATTCAGGATAGATTCAGCTCCATGGATTGATTCAGCACCATTGATAGATTCAGGATAGATTCGGCTCCATGGATAGATTCAGCACCATGGATAGATTCAGGATATATTCAGCTCCATGGATAGATTCAGGATAGATTCAGCTCCATGGATAGATTCAGCTCCATGGATAGATTCAGGATAGATTCAGCTCCATTGATAGATTCAGGATAGATTCAGCTCCGTGGATAGATTCAGCTCCATGGATAGATTCAGCTCCATGGATAGTTTCAGGATAGATTCAGCTCCATTGATAGATTCAGGATAGATTCAGCTCCATGGATAGATTCAGCTCCATGGATAGATTCAGGATAGATTCAGCTCCATGGATAGATTCAGGATATATTCAGCTCCCTGGATAGATTCAGCTCCATGGATAGATTCAGCTCCATGGATAGATTCAGCTCAATGGATAGATTCAGCTCCATGGATAGATTCAGGATAGATTCAGCTCCATTGATAGATTCATCTCCATGGATAGATTCAGGATAGATTCAGCACCAGTGATAGATTCAGGATAGATTCAGCACCATTGATAGATTCAGGATAGATTCAGCTCCATGGATAGATTCAGGATAGATTCAGCTCCATGGATAGATTCAGGATAGATTCAGCTCAATGGATAGATTCAGCTCCATGGATTGATTCAGCACCATTGATAGATTCAGGATAGATTCAGCTCCATGGATAGATTCAGCACCATGGATAGATTCAGGATAGATTCAGCTCCATGGATAGATTCAGGGATAGATTCAGCTCCATGGATAGATTCAGGATAGATTCAGCTCCATGGATAGATTCAGGATAGATTCAGCTCCATGGATAGATTCAGCTCCATGGATTGATTCAGCACCATTGATAGATTCAGGATAGATTCAGCTCCATGGATAGATTCAGCACCATGGATAGATTCAGGATAGATTCAGCTCCATGGATAGATTCAGGATAGATTCAGCTCCATGGATAGATTCAGCTCCATTGATAGATTCAGGATAGATTCAGCTCCATTGATAGATTCAGGATAGATTCAGCACCATTGATAGATTCAGGATAGATTCAGCTCCATGGATAGATTCAGCACCATGGATAGATTCAGGATAGATTCAGCTCCATGGATAGATTCAGGATAGATTCAGCTCCATGGATAGATTCAGCTCCATGGATAGATTCAGGATAGATTCAGCTCCATGGATAGATTCAGCTCCATGGATAGATTCAGGATAGATTCAGCTCCATGGATAGATTCAGGATAATTCAGGATAGATTCATCTCCATGGATAGACTCAGCTACATGGATAGATTCAGCTCCATGGATAGATTCAGCTCCATGGAAAGATACAGGATAGATTCAGGATAGATTCAGCTCCATGGATAAATTCAGCTCCATGGATAGATTCAGGATATATTCAGCTCCATGGATAGATTCAGGATCTATTCAGCTCCATGGAAAGATTCAGGATAGATTCAGCTCCATGGATAGATTCAGCTCCATGGATAGATTCAGGATAGATTCATCTCCATTGATAGATTCAGGATATATTCAGCTCCATGGATAGATTCAGGATAGATTCAGGATAGATTCAGCTCCATGGATTGATTCAGCACCATTGATAGATTCAGGATAGATTCAGCACCATGGATAGATTCAGGATAGATTCAGCTCCATGGATAGATTCAGGATAGATTCAGGATAGATTCATCTCCATTGATAGATTCAGGATATATTCAGCTCCATTGATAGATTCAGGATAGATTCAGCTTAGTGGATAGATTCAGCTCCATTGATAGATTCAGGATAGATTCAGCTTAGTGGATAGATTCAGCTCCATGGATAGATTCAGCTCCATGGATAGATTCAGGATAGATACAGCTCCATTGATAGATTCAGGATAGATTCAGCTCCATGGATAGATTCAGCTCCATGGATAGATTCAGGATAGATTCAGCTCCATGGATAGATTCAGCTCCATGGATAGATTCAGGATAGATTCAGCTCCATGGATAGATTCAGCTCATGGAAAAATTCAGGATAGATTCAGCTCCATGGATAGATTCAGCTCCATGGATAGATTCAGCACCATTGATAGATTCAGGATAGATTCAGCTCCATGGATAGATTCAGGATAGATTCAGCTCCATGGATTGATTCAGCACCATTGATAGATTCAGGATAGATTCAGCTCCATTGATAGATTCAGCACCATGGATAGATTCAGGATAGATTCAGCTCCATGGATAGATTCAGCTCCATGGATAGATTCAGCTCCATGGATAGATTCAGGATAGATTCAGCTCCATGGATAGATTCAGGATAATTCAGGATAGATTCAGCTCCATGGATAGATTCAGCTCCATGGATAGATTCAGCTCCATGGATAGATTCAGGATAGATTCAGGATAGATTCAGCTCCATGGATAGATTCAGCTCCATGGATAGATTCAGGATAGATTCAGCTCCATGGATAGATTCAGGATCTATTCAGCTCCATGGAAAGATTCAGGATAGATTCAGCTCCATGGATAGATTCAGCTCCATGGATAGACTCAGGATAGATTCAGCTCCATGGATAGATTCAGGATCTATTCAGCTCCATGGAAAGATTCAGGATAGATTCAGCTCCATGGATAGATTCAGGATAGATTCAGCTCCATGGATAGATTCAGCTCCATGGATAGATTAAGCTCCATTGATAGATTCAGGATAGATTCAGCTCCATGGATAGATTCAACTCCATGGATAGATTCAGGATAGATTCAGCTCCATGGATAGATTCAGCTCCATTGATAGATTAAGCTCCATTGATAGATTCAGGATAGATTCAGCTCCATGGATAGATTCAGGATAATTCAGGATAGATTCAGCTCCATGAATAGATTCAGCTCCATTGATAGATTCAGCTCCATGGATAGATTCAGCTCCATGGATAGATTCAGGATAGATTCAGGATAGATTCAGCTCCATGGATAGATTCAGCTCCATGGATAGATTCAGGATAGATTCAGCTCCATGGATAAATTCAGCTCCATGGATGGATTCAGCTCCATGGATAGATTCATCTCCATGGATAGATTCAGGATAGGTTCAGCTCCATGGATAGATTCAGGATAGATTCAGTTCCTTGGATAATTTCAGCTCCATGGATAGATTCAGCACCATGGATAGATTCAGGATAGATTCAGCTCCATTGATAGATTCAGGATAGATTCAGCTCCATGGATAGATTCAGCTCCATGGATAGATTCAGGATAGATTCAGCTCCATGGATAGATTCAGGATAGATTCAGCTCCATGGATTGATTCAGCACCATTGATAGATTCAGGATAGATTCAGCTTTATGGATAGATTCAGCACCATGGAAAGATTCAGGATAGATTCAGCTCCATGGATAGATTCAGCTCCATGGATAGATTCAGGATAGATTCAGCTCCATTGATAGATTCAGGATAGATTCAG
>NW_025536301.1:22500-52500 GCF_020615455.1 Coregonus clupeaformis
TCTCTGTCTCTGTCTCTGTCCCAGCTCCGTACAATTACATAAGTTGAGAGGAGAGAGAGAGATATCCTTTTTTTCTCCTGAGAAAGCCTCTTCCTCACGCCTCACTTCCCCCCACCCTGCAGTAGTGAAACCACTTCCTTCCTCCCTTGTTCCTTACCTCCCCCACCGGCATTAAATATGTACAATTAACATTTGAACTAGAAGACATTTCTGTGTCTCCCTGTCCTGCCCTGCTCCGCTCTCCCTCTCCCTCTCTGAACTCAGAACTGCATGACAGAATGCTCATCCATGCATATGATATCGCATTTGGTGCCGTTGCTATAGTTACGCCCTGCCTGGGTAGGATAGGCCCATGATGGGGGGTGGGGGGAGAGAAGGTGACACGTCACAAATGTCACCTTAATCCTATATAGTGCACTACTTTTGACCAGAGACCTATGACCCCTGGTCAAAAGTAGTGCACTCCATAGGGAATAGGGTGCCATTTCAGACACAGCTTGGGAGAAGGTGTAGCAGAGTGAAAGATTCTATTTGTTTTTTATTTAGTGACTTTAGTCAGAGAGTGCGTGGTGTGTGTGTGTGTGTGTGTGTGTGTGTGTGTGTGTGTGTAGTGACCAATGAGATGACAGAAGACCAGAGAGAGAGAAATGTTCAGTTGAAATGTGTTCTGAAAGATAGAAACCAGGATGTATGGTTTTAAGAGGGATCCTGGGTGGGAGGAGGTTAGCAGTACTCCACCTGGAGTTCTATACAGGTCCCCATAACATGAGCTCTGTGGCTTACAGCCTGCAAAACTATGGCTTTAGTTCCTATATCGACCTGATTCTAATAATTAGCTGGTTGATCAGCTGAATCAGGTTAGTTACAACTAGGGTTGGAGTTAAAACCTACAGGAGGGTCTCTCCATGAACAGGTTCGGAGTTAAAACCTACAGGAGGGTGTCTCTCCAGGAACAGGGTTGGAGTTAAAACCTACAGGAGGGTATCTCTCCAGGAACAGGGTTGGAGTTAATACCTACAGGAGGGTATCTCTCCAGGAACAGGATTTTAGTTAAAACCTACAGGAGGGTGTCTCTCCAGGAACAGGATTTTAGTTAAAACCTACAGGAGGGTATCTCTCCAGGAACAGGATTTTAGTTAAAACCTACAGGAGGGTGTCTCTCCAGGAACAGGATTTTAGTTAAAACCTACAGGAGGGTATATCTCCAGGAACAGGATTTTAGTTAAAACCTACAGGAGGGTATCTCTCCAGGAACAGGGTTGGAGATAAAACCTACAGGAGGATATCTCTCCAGGAACAGGGTTGGAGATAAAACCTACAGGAGGATATCTCTCTCACATCTAGCTCTTATCCTCTATCTATCAATCGTCTCTCACAACTAGCTCCATTTCTATTTAATACTTTAGACATTCATTTTTTGGGGGGGGAGTTTCAACCCGAATAAACGTCAGTTGCATGATAACGTGCTAGTGGAGTCTCATTTCATACATCTGTTTCCACGTTCCCCACTCCTCCCTACCTCTCCTCGATTACCTTTGACCTTTTACAAAAAAGGAGGCCAGGAGAGGACGGAGGAGAAGGACGCGAGGAGTCGAGCAAAAACCCAATTGAGAACCACCCTTAGTCCAACAACAGAACTCACCCACACAGAGTCAATGATGCTCCAGTGTTTTACGTCATCACAGGGAGAAGTCAAAAGGTCCTTGCAGTAAAAAAGGTGACATTATTGTACAGCGTTGGTTCGGTGTGTGTGTGTGTGTGTGTGTGTGTGTGTGTGTGTGTGTGTGTGTGTGTGTGTGTGTGTGTGTGTGTGTGTGTGTGTGTGTGTGTGTGTGTGTGTGTGTGTGTGTGTGTGTGTGTGTGTTTGTGTGTGTTTGTGTGTGTGTGTGTGTGTGTGTGTGTGTGTGTGTGTGTGTGTGTGTGTGTGTGTGTGTGTGTGTGTGTGTGTGTGTGTGTGTGTGTGTGTGTGTGTGTGTGTGTGTGTGTGTGTGTGTGTGTACACACCTTGTTGGACAGTTCCGTAGAGAGTTGATGACACTTTAGAGAAAGACCCCTATGAGCTCCATTAGTGCAGCCTCACACGACCTTTGACCTTTAGGCTGCTGGTGTTGGCCTCTCACTGACACAGCAGCTAGTGGTAGTGGGATGACATGTGTCTGAGTGACTGAGAGAGTGAGTGTGTGTGTGTGAGAGAGTGTGTGTGTGTGTTTGTGTGTGTGTGTGTGTGTCTGAGTGAGTGAGTGTGTGTGTGTGTTTGTGTGAGAGAGTGTTTGTGTGTGTGTGTCTGAGTGAGTGAGTGTGTTTGAGAGTGTGAGTGTGTGTGTGTGTGTGTGTGTGTGTGTGTGTGTGTGTGTGTGTGAGAGTGTGTGTGAGTGTGTGTGTGTGTGTGTGTGTGTGTGTGTGTGTGTGTGTGTGTGTGTGTGTGTGTGTGTGTGTGTGTGTGTGAGTGTGTGTGTGAGTGTGTGTGTTTGAGTGTGTGTGTGAGCGTGAGTGTGTGTGTGTGTGAACGTGTTTGTGTGTGTGTGTGTGTGTGTGTGTTGGTGTGAGGTGTGTGTGTGTGTCTGAGAGAGTGAGTGTGTCTGAGTGAGTGAGTGAGTGTGTGTGCGAAAGTGTGAGTGTGTGTGTGTGTGTGTGTGAGAGTGTGTGTGTGTGTGTGTGTTTGTGTGTGTGTGTGTGTTTATGTGTGAGTGTGTGTGTGTGTGTGTGTGTGAGAGTGTGTGTGTTTGTGTGTTTGTGTGTGTGTGTGTGTGTTGGTGTGAGTGTGTGTGTGTGTGTGTGTCTGAGTGAGTGAGTGTGTTTGAGTGTGTGTGTGTGTGAGTGTGTGTGTCTGAGTGAGTGAGTGTGTTTGAGTGTGTGTGTGAGTGTGAGTGTAGGTGTGAGTGAGTGAGTGAGTGTGTGTGTGTGTGTGAGAGTGTATGAGTGAGTGAGTGAGTGTAGATGTACTTTTCAATATTATTTTATATATAGTAGACCTAGCTTTTCCAATGAGGACGATATATATGAGTGTTTATAGTAGTATATAGTAGTATTTATAGTATTATATAGTAGTATTTATAGTAGTATATAGTAGTATATAGTAGTATATAGTAGTATATAGTAGTATTTATAGTATTATATAGTAGGATTTATAGTAGTATATAGTAGGATTTATAGTAGTTATAGTAGTTTATGGGTGTTTGATCTAAAAAATGGACGTGAGAGTTGTGTGTTTCCCAAAAACCACCCTATTCCCCATTTAGTGCACACTACGGGCCCTGGTTGGTGCACTACCAGCAGGGCTCTGGTCAAAAGTAGTGCACTGTATAGGGAATAGGGTGGTTTTTGGGACACATATTCCGTTTTCAGAAGTCTGTCCTCCAACATGTTTCTGATTTAGCTTCTACAGAACGAGAACAACTGGAGATGTTCTCTTTGAAACTCTAAACACCAGTCCCCTGTGTGTGTGTGTGTGTGTGTGTGTGTGTGTGAGAGAGAGTGTGTGTGTGTGTGTTTGTGAAGCTCCACATGTTTCTATATTCTCCCAGCTCTCCCCCTCTCTTCTCCTAAACTCATAGAAACAGCCCGGGTCATTACAAGCCTATTCATTACCTTAATCATTACACATAGGAACTGCCCTCTGCTGCCTAACCCAGGGGACTCTGTGGCCCAGTATTGTGTGTGTGTGTGTGTGTGTGTGTAATGACTGTTGTCTGCCCTCTGCTAAAGTGGTCCAACCTGAATTACCCTCTTCAAAGAAACCTCCACTTCCTAAAGGTTGCCCCCGGGTGTGTGTGTGTGTGTGTGTGTGTGTGTGTGTGTGTGTGTGTGTGTGTGTGTGTCGACCACCACAGAGGTGAGAGCTCTCTGAGCCTGCAGTGACAATTACTCATAATTACAGGGAGGGAGGGAGGGAGGGAGGGAGGGAGAAGAGAGGAGAGAGAGAGAGAGAGAGAGAGAGAGAGAGAGAGAGAGAGAGAGAGAGAGAGAGAGAGAAGAGAGAGAGAGAGAGAGAGAGAGAGAGAGAGAGAGAGAGAGAGAGAGAGAGAGAGAGAGAGAGAGAGAGAGAGAGAGAGAGAGAGAGAGAGAGAGAGAGAGAGAGAGAGAGAGAGAGAGAGAGAGAGAGAGAGAGAGAGAGAGAGAGAGAGAGAGAGAGAGAGAGAGAGAGAGAGAGAGAGAGAGAGAGAGAGAGGTCTCCTTTGAGTTGTCATTAGTACTCAGGTGTTGGCTAATATTTACTAAACAGAGTTCTGCTACGGACACACACACACACTAGTAGGGATATACAGTATGTGTGTAATGAAGGCTACACCATTATGGAGGGGAACATGAAAGATAGAGAATTCCAAAGTAATGTCATGAAAGAACGATGGGCTTTTTCAAATGATGAGGAAGGCTACAAACATATGGGTGTCGGGCAACATAATGACAATGTGTACTCTATTCTACAATGTAATTATCTGAGTCTGCAGCAACTCCTTTACACAGGTCAAACAAAGATAAACATCCACCAGCTAGTTTAAAACATTGTTTAGTAGTTAAACACAAGATAATTTAAAGCATTGTTTAGTAGTTAAACACAAGATAATTTATGTGGTCCTCTGTAGCTCAGCTGGTAGAGCATGGCGCTTGTAACGCCAAGGTAGTGGGTTCGATCCCCGGGACCACACATACACAAAAAAATGTATGCACGCATGACTGTAAGTCGCTTTGGATAAAAGCGTCTGCTATATTATATTATTATTATAAAGCATAGTTTAGTAGTTAAACACCAGCTAGTTTAAAGCATTGTTTAGTAGTTAAACACCAGCTAGTTTAAAGCATTGTTTAGTAGTTAAACACAATATAATTTAAAGCATTGTTTAGTAGTTAAACACCAGCTAGTTTAAAGCATTGTTTAGTAGTTAAACACCAGCTAGTTTAAAGCATTGTTTAGTAGTTAAACACCAGCTAGTTTAAAGCATTATTTAGTAGTTAAACACCAGATCATTTAAAGCATTGTTTAGTAGTTAAACACCAGCTAGTTTAAAGCATTGTTTAGTAGTTAAACACCAGCTAGTTTAAAGCATTGTTTAGTAGTTAAACACCAGCTAGTTTAAAGCATTGTTTAGTAGTTAAACACCAGCTAGTTTAAAGCATTGTTTAGTAGTTAAACACCAGCTAGTTTAAAGCATTGTTTAGTAGTTAAACACCGGCTAGTTTAAAGCATTGTTTAGTAGTTAAACACCAGCTAGTTTAAAGCATTGTTTAGTAGTTAAACACCAGCTAGTTTAAAGCATTGTTTAGTAGTTAAACACAATATAATTTAAAGCATTGTTTAGTAGTTAAACACCAGCTAGTTTAAAGCATTGTTTAGTAGTTAAACACCAGCTAGTTTAAAGCATTGTTTAGTAGTTAAACACCAGCTAGTTTAAAGCATTGTTTAGTAGTTAAACACCAGATCATTTAAAGCATTGTTTAGTAGTTAAACACCAGCTAGTTTAAAGCATTGTTTAGTAGTTAAACACCAGCTAGTTTAAAGCATTGTTTAGTAGTTAAACACCAGCTAGTTTAAAGCATTGTTTAGTAGTTAAACACCGGCTAGTTTAAAGCATTGTTTAGTAGTTAAACACCAGCTAGTTTAAAGCATTGTTTAGTAGTTAAACACCAGCTAGTTTAAAGCATTGTTTAGTAGTTAAACACCAGCTAGTTTAAAGCATTGTTTAGTAGTTAAACCCCAGCTAGTTTAAAGCATTGTTTAGTAGTTAAACACCAGCTAGTTTAAAGCATTGTTTAGTAGTTAAACACCGGCTAGTTTAAAGCATTGTTTAGTAGTTAAACACCAGATCATTTAAAGCATAGTTTAGTAGTTAAACACCAGCTAGTTTAAAGCATTGTTTAGTAGTTAAACACCAGCTAGTTTAAAGCATTGTTTAGTAGTTAAACACCAGCTAGTTTAAAGCATTGTTTAGTAGTTAAACACCGGCTAGTTTAAAGCATTGTTTAGTAGTTAAACACCAGATCATTTAAAGCATAGTTTAGTAGTTAAACACCAGCTAGTTTAAAGCATTGTTTAGTAGTTAAACACCAGCTAGTTTAAAGCATTGTTTAGTAGTTAAACACCAGCTAGTTTAAAGCATTGTTTAGTAGTTAAACACCGGCTAGTTTAAAGCATTGTTTAGTAGTTAAACACCGGCTAGTTTAAAGCATTGTTTAGTAGTTAAACACCGGCTAGTTTAAAGCATTGTTTAGTAGTTAAACACCGGCTAGTTTAAAGCATTGTTTGTAGTTAAACACCGGCTAGTTTAAAGCATTGTTTAGTAGTTAAACACCGGCTAGTTTAAAGCATTGTTTAGTAGTTAAACACCGGCTAGTTTAAAGCATTGTTTAGTAGTTAAACACCAGCTAGTTTAAAGCATTGTTTAGTAGTTAAACACCAGCTAGTTTAAAGCATTGTTTAGTAGTTAAACACCGGCTAGTTTAAAGCATTGTTTAGTAGTTAAACACCAGCTAGTTTAAAGCATTGTTTAGTAGTTAAACACCAGCTAGTTTAAAGCATTGTTTAGTAGTTAAACACCAGCTAGTTTAAAGCATTGTTTAGTAGTTAAACACCGGCTAGTTTAAAGCATTGTTTAGTAGTTAAACCCCAGCTAGTTTAAAGCATTGTTTAGTAGTTAAACACCAGCTAGTTTATAGCATTGTTTAGTAGTTAAACACCAGCTAGTTTAAAGCATTGTTTAGTAGTTAAACACCAGATCATTTAAAGCATTGTTTAGTAGTTAAACACCAGCTAGTTTAAAGCATTGTTTAGTAGTTAAACACCAGCTAGTTTAAAGCATTGTTTAGTAGTTAAACACCATATAATTTAAAGCATTGTTTAGTAGTTAAACACCAGCTAGTTTAAAGCATTGTTTAGTAGTTAAACACCAGCTAGTTTAAAGCATTGTTTAGTAGTTAAACACCGGCTAGTTTAAAGCATTGTTTAGTAGTTAAACACCGGCTAGTTTAAAGCATTGTTTAGTAGTTAAACACCAGCTAGTTTGAAGCATTGTTTAGTAGTTAAACACCAGCTAGTTTAAAGCATTGTTTAGTAGTTAAACACCGGCTAGTTTAAAGCATTGTTTAGTAGTTAAACACCGGCTAGTTTAAAGCATTGTTTAGTAGTTAAACACCGGCTAGTTTAAAGCATTGTTTAGTAGTTAAACACCAGCTAGTTTAAAGCATTGTTTAGTAGTTAAACACCCGGCTAGTTTAAAGCATTGTTTAGTAGTTAAACACCGGCTAGTTTAAAGCATTGTTTAGTAGTTAAACACCGGCTAGTTTAAAGCATTGTTTAGTAGTTAAACACCAGCTAGTTTAAAGCATTGTTTAGTAGTTAAACACCAGCTAGTTTAAAGCATTGTTTAGTAGTTAAACACCAGCTAGTTTAAAGCATTGTTTAGTAGTTAAACACCGGCTAGTTTAAAGCATTGTTTAGTAGTTAAACCCCAGCTAGTTTAAATCATTGTTTAGTAGTTAAACACCAGCTAGTTTAAAGCATTGTTTAGTAGTTAAACACCAGCTAGTTTAAAGCATTGTTTAGTAGTTAAACACCAGATCATTTAAAGCATTGCTTAGTAGTTAAACACCAGCTAGTTTAAAGCATTGTTTAGTAGTTAAACACCGGCTAGTTTAAAGCATTGTTTAGTAGTTAAACACCGGCTAGTTTAAAGCATTGTTTAGTAGTTAAACACCAGCTAGTTTAAAGCATTGTTTAGTAGTTAAACACCAGCTAGTTTAAAGCATTGTTTAGTAGTTAAACCCCAGCTAGTTTAAAGCATTGTTTAGTAGTTAAACACCATATAATTTAAAGCATTGTTTAGTAGTTAAACACCGGCTAGTTTAAAGCATTGTTTAGTAGTTAAACACCGGCTAGTTTAAAGCATTGTTTAGTAGTTAAACACCGGCTAGTTTAAAGCATTGTTTAGTAGTTAAACACCGGCTAGTTTAAAGCATTGTTTAGTAGTTAAACACCGGCTAGTTTAAAGCATTGTTTAGTAGTTAAACACCGGCTAGTTTAAAGCATTGTTTAGTAGTTAAACACCGGCTAGTTTAAAGCATTGTTTAGTAGTTAAACACCAGCTAGTTTAAAGCATTGTTTAGTAGTTAAACACCATATAATTTAAAGCATTGTTTAGTAGTTAAACACCAGCTAGTTTAAAGCATTGTTTAGTAGTTAAACACCAGCTAGTTTAAAGCATTGTTTAGTAGTTAAACACCGGCTAGTTTAAAGCATTGTTTAGTAGTTAAACACCAGCTAGTTTAAAGCATTGTTTAGTAGTTAAACACCAGATCATTTAAAGCATTGTTTAGTAGTTAAACACCAGCTAGTTTAAAGCATTGTTTAGTAGTTAAACACCATATAATTTAAAGCATTGTTTAGTAGTTAAACACCGGCTAGTTTAAAGCATTGTTTAGTAGTTAAACACCGGCTAGTTTAAAGCATTGTTTAGTAGTTAAACACCGCTAGTTTAAAGCATTGTTTAGTAGTTAAACACCGCTAGTTTAAAGCATTGTTTAGTAGTTAAACACCAGCTAGTTTAAAGCATTGTTTAGTAGTTAAACACCATATAATTTGAAGCATTGTTTAGTAGTTAAACACCAGCTAGTTTAAAGCATTGTTTAGTAGTTAAACACCAGCTAGTTTAAAGCATTGTTTAGTAGTTAAACACCGGCTAGTTTAAAGCATTGTTTAGTAGTTAAACACCAGCTAGTTTAAAGCATTGTTTAGTAGTTAAACACCAGCTAGTTTAAAGCATTGTTTAGTAGTTAAACACCAGATCATTTAAAGCATTGTTTAGTAGTTAAACACCAGCTAGTTTAAAGCATTGTTTAGTAGTTAAACACCATATAATTTAAAGCATTGTTTAGTAGTTAAACACCGGCTAGTTTAAAGCATTGTTTAGTAGTTAAACACCAGCTAGTTTAAAGCATTGTTTAGTAGTTAAACACCAGCTAGTTTAAAGCATTGTTTAGTAGTTAAACACCAGCTAATTTAAAGCATTGTTTAGTAGTTAAACACCAGCTAGTTTAAAGCATTGTTTAGTAGTTAAACACCAGCTAGTTTAAAGCATTGTTTAGTAGTTAAACACCAGCTAGTTTAAAGCATTGTTTAGTAGTTAAACACCAGCTAGTTTAAAGCATTGTTTAGTAGTTAAACACCAGCTAGTTTAAAGCATTGTTTAGTAGTTAAACACCAGCTAGTTTAAAGCATTGTTTAGTAGTTAAACACCAGCTAGTTTAAAGCATTGTTTAGTAGTTAAACCCCAGCTAGTTTAAAGCATTGTTTAGTAGTTAAACACAAGCTAATTTAAAGCATTGTTTAGTAGTTAAACAACAGCTAGTTTAAAGCATTGTTTAGTAGTTAAACACCAGCTAGTTTAAAGCATTGTTTAGTAGTTAAACACCAGCTAGTTTAAAGCATTGTTTAGTAGTTAAACACCAGCTAGTTTAAAGCATTGTTTAGTATTTAAACACCAGCTAGTTTAAAGCATTGTTTAGTAGTTAAACACCAGCTAGTTTAAAGCATTGTTTAGTAGTTAAACACCAGCTAGTTTAAAGCATTGTTTAGTAGTTAAACACCAGCTAGTTTAAAGCATTGTTTAGTAGTTAAACACCAGCTAGTTTAAAGCATTGTTTAGTAGTTAAACACCAGCTAGTTTAAAGCATTGTTTAGTAGTTAAACACCAGATCATTTAAAGCATTGTTTAGTAGTTAAACACCATATAATTTAAAGCATTGTTTAGTAGTTAAACACCAGCTAGTTTAAAGCATTGTTTAGTAGTTAAACACCAGCTAGTTTAAAGCATTGTTTAGTAGTTAAACACCAGCTAGTTTAAAGCATTGTTTAGTAGTTAAACCCCAGCTAGTTTAAAGCATTGTTTAGTAGTTAAACACCAGCTAGTTTAAAGCATTGTTTAGTAGTTAAACACCAGCTAGTTTAAAGCATTGTTTAGTAGTTAAACACCAGCTAGTTTAAAGCATTGTTTAGTAGTTAAACACCAGATCATTTAAAGCATTGTTTAGTAGTTAAACACCATATAATTTAAAGCATTGTTTAGTAGTTAAACACCAGCTAGTTTAAAGCATTGTTTAGTAGTTAAACACCAGCTAGTTTAAAGCATTGTTTAGTAGTTAGACACCAGATAATTTAAAGCATTGTGTTGTAGTTAAACACCAGCTAGTTTA
The DNA here is from genome assembly GCF_020615455.1 of Coregonus clupeaformis. Lineage (NCBI taxonomy): Eukaryota > Metazoa > Chordata > Actinopteri > Salmoniformes > Salmonidae > Coregonus > Coregonus clupeaformis. The sequence goes on from NW_025536301.1 coordinate 32,683, forward strand.
AAGCATTGTTTAGTAGTTAAACACCAGCTAGTTTAAAGCATTGTTTAGTAGTTAAACACCAGCTAGTTTAAAGCATTGTTTAGTAGTTAAACACCAGCTAGTTTAAAGCATTGTTTAGTAGTTAAACACCGGCTAGTTTAAAGCATTGTTTAGTAGTTAAACACCAGCTAGTTTAAAGCATTGTTTAGTAGTTAAACACCAGCTAGTTTAAAGCATTGTTTAGTAGTTAAAACCAGCTAGTTTAAAGCATTGTTTAGTAGTTAAACCCCAGCTAGTTTAAAGCATTGTTTAGTAGTTAAACACCAGATCATTTAAAGCATTGTTTAGTAGTTAAACACCAGCTAGTTTAAAGCATTGTTTAGTAGTTAAACACCAGCTAGTTTAAAGCATTGTTTAGTAGTTAAACACCAGCTAGTTTAAAGCATTGTTTAGTAGTTAAACACCAGCTAGTTTAAAGCATTGTTTAGTAGTTAAACCCCAGCTAGTTTAAAGCATTGTTTAGTAGTTAAACACCAGCTAGTTTAAAGCATTGTTTAGTAGTTAAACACCAGCTAGTTTAAAGCATTGTTTAGTAGTTAAACACCAGCTAGTTTAAAGCATTGTTTAGTAGTTAAACACCAGCTAGTTTAAAGCATTGTTTAGTAGTTAAACCCCAGCTAGTTTAAAGCATAGTTTAGTAGTTAAACACCGGCTAGTTTAAAGCATTGTTTAGTAGTTAAACACCAGATAATTTAAAGCATTGTTTAGTAGTTAAACACCGGCTAATTTAAAGCATTGTTTAGTAGTTAAACAGCAGCTAGTTTAAAGCATTGTTTAGTAGTTAAACACCAGCTAGTTTAAAGCATTGTTTAGTAGTTAAACACCAGCTAGTTTAAAGCATTGTTTAGTAGTTAAACACCAGCTAATTTAAAGCATTGTTTAGTAGTTAAACACCAGCTAGTTTAAAGCATTGTTTAGTAGTTAAACAGCAGCTAGTTTAAAGCATTGTTTAGTAGTTAAACACCAGCTAGTTTAAAGCATTGTTTAGTAGTTAAACACCAGCTAGTTTAAAGCATTGTTTAGTAGTTAAAACCAGCTAGTTTAAAGCATTGTTTAGTAGTTAAACACGAGCTAGTTTAAAGCATTGTTTAGTAGTTAAACACCAGCTAGTTTAAAGCATTGTTTAGTAGTTAAACACCAGCTAGTTTAAAGCATTGTTTAGTAGTTAAACACCAGCTAGTTTTAAAGCATTGTTTAGTAGTTAAACACCAGCTAGTTTAAAGCATTGTTTAGTAGTTAAACACCGGCTAGTTTAAAGCATTGTTTAGTAGTTAAACACCAGCTAATTTAAAGCATTGTTTAGTAGTTAAACACCAGCTAGTTTAAAGCATTGTTTAGTAGTTAAACACCAGCTAGTTTAAAGCATTGTTTAGTAGTTAAACACCAGCTAGTTTAAAGCATTGTTTAGTAGTTAAACACCAGCTAGTTTAAAGCATTGTTTAGTAGTTAAACACCGGCTAGTTTAAAGCATTGTTTAGTAGTTAAACACCAGCTAATTTAAAGCATTGTTTAGTAGTTAAACAACAGCTAGTTTAAAGCATTGTTTAGTAGTTAAACACCGGCTAGTTTAAAGCATTGTTTAGTAGTTAAACACCGGCTAGTTTAAAGCATTGTTTAGTAGTTAAACACCAGCTAGTTTAAAGCATTATTTAGTAGTTAAACACCAGCTAGTTTAAAGCATTGTTTAGTAGTTAAACACCGGCTAGTTTAAAGCATTGTTTAGTAGTTAAACACCAGATCATTTAAAGCATTGTTTAGTAGTTAAACACCGGCTAGTTTAAAGCATTGTTTAGTAGTTAAACAGCAGCTAGTTTAAAGCATTGTTTAGTAGTTAAACACCATATAATTTAAAGCATTGTTTAGTAGTTAAACACCAGCTAGTTTAAATCATTGTTTAGTAGTTAAACACCAGCTAGTTTAAAGCATTGTTTAGTAGTTAAACCCCAGCTAGTTTAAAGCATTGTTTAGTAGTTAAACACAAGCTAATTTAAAGCATTGTTTAGTAGTTAAACAACAGCTAGTTTAAAGCATTGTTTAGTAGTTAAACACCAGCTAGTTTAAAGCATTGTTTAGTAGTTAAACACCAGCTAGTTTAAAGCATTGTTTAGTAGTTAAACACCAGCTAGTTTAAAGCATTGTTTAGTAGTTAAACACCAGCTAGTTTAAAGCATTGTTTAGTAGTTAAACACCAGCTAGTTTAAAGCATTGTTTAGTAGTTAAACACCAGCTAGTTTAAAGCATTGTTTAGTAGTTAAACACCAGCTAGTTTAAAGCATTGTTTAGTAGTTAAACACCAGCTAGTTTAAAGCATTGTTTAGTAGTTAAACACCAGCTAGTTTAAAGCATTGTTTAGTAGTTAAACACCAGATCATTTAAAGCATTGTTTAGTAGTTAAACACCATATAATTTAAAGCATTGTTTAGTAGTTAAACACCAGCTAGTTTAAAGCATTGTTTAGTAGTTAAACACCAGCTAGTTTAAAGCATTGTTTAGTAGTTAAACACCAGCTAGTTTAAAGCATTGTTTAGTAGTTAAACCCCAGCTAGTTTAAAGCATTGTTTAGTAGTTAAACACCAGCTAGTTTAAAGCATTGTTTAGTAGTTAAACACCAGCTAGTTTAAAGCATTGTTTAGTAGTTAAACACCAGCTAGTTTAAAGCATTGTTTAGTAGTTAAACACCGGCTAGTTTAAAGCATTGTTTAGAAGTTAAACACCATAAAATTTAAAGCATTGTTTAGTAGTTAAACACCAGCTAGTTTAAAGCATTGTTTAGTAGTTAAACACCGGCTAGTTTAAAGCATTGTTTAGTAGTTAAACACCAGCTAGTTTAAAGCATTGTTTAGTAGTTAGACACCAGATAATTTAAAGCATTGTTTAGTAGTTAAACACCAGCTAGTTTAAAGCATTGTTTAGTAGTTAAACACCAGCTAGTTTAAAGCATTGTTTAGTAGTTAAACACCAGCTAGTTTAAAGCATTGTTTAGTAGTTAAACACCAGCTAGTTTAAAGCATTGTTTAGTAGTTAAACACCGGCTAGTTTAAAGCATTGTTTAGTAGTTAAACACCAGCTAGTTTAAAGCATTGTTTAGTAGTTAAACACCAGCTAGTTTAAAGCATTGTTTAGTAGTTAAAACCAGCTAGTTTAAAGCATTGTTTAGTAGTTAAACCCCAGCTAGTTTAAAGCATTGTTTAGTAGTTAAACACCAGATCATTTAAAGCATTGTTTAGTAGTTAAACACCAGCTAGTTTAAAGCATTGTTTAGTAGTTAAACACCAGCTAGTTTAAAGCATTGTTTAGTAGTTAAACACCAGCTAGTTTAAAGCATTGTTTAGTAGTTAAACACCAGATAATTTAAAGCATTGTTTAGTAGTTAAACACCGGCTAATTTAAAGCATTGTTTAGTAGTTAAACACCAGCTAGTTTAAAGCATTGTTTAGTAGTTAAACACCAGCTAGTTTAAAGCATTGTTTAGTAGTTAAACACCAGCTAGTTTAAAGCATTGTTTAGTAGTTAAACACCAGCTAATTTAAAGCATTGTTTAGTAGTTAAACACCAGCTAGTTTAAAGCATTGTTTAGTAGTTAAACAGCAGCTAGTTTAAAGCATTGTTTAGTAGTTAAACACCAGCTAGTTTAAAGCATTGTTTAGTAGTTAAACACCAGCTAGTTTAAAGCATTGTTTAGTAGTTAAAACCAGCTAGTTTAAAGCATTGTTTAGTAGTTAAACACCAGCTAGTTTAAAGCATTGTTTAGTAGTTAAACACCAGCTAGTTTAAAGCATTGTTTAGTAGTTAAACACCAGCTAGTTTAAAGCATTGTTTAGTAGTTAAACACCAGCTAGTTTAAAGCATTGTTTAGTAGTTAAACACCAGCTAGTTTAAAGCATTGTTTAGTAGTTAAACACCGGCTAGTTTAAAGCATTGTTTAGTAGTTAAACACCAGCTAATTTAAAGCATTGTTTAGTAGTTAAACACCAGCTAGTTTAAAGCATTGTTTAGTAGTTAAACACCAGCTAGTTTAAAGCATTGTTTAGTAGTTAAACACCAGCTAGTTTAAAGCATTGTTTAGTAGTTAAACACCAGCTAGTTTAAAGCATTGTTTAGTAGTTAAACACCGGCTAGTTTAAAGCATTGTTTAGTAGTTAAACACCAGCTAATTTAAAGCATTGTTTAGTAGTTAAACAACAGCTAGTTTAAAGCATTGTTTAGTAGTTAAACACCGGCTAGTTTAAAGCATTGTTTAGTAGTTAAACACCAGCTAGTTTAAAGCATTGTTTAGTAGTTAAACACCAGCTAGTTTAAAGCATTATTTAGTAGTTAAACACCAGCTAGTTTAAAGCATTGTTTAGTAGTTAAACACCCAGCTAGTTTAAAGCATTGTTTAGTAGTTAAACACCAGATCATTTAAAGCATTGTTTAGTAGTTAAACAACCGCTAGTTTAAAGCATTGTTTAGTAGTTAAACAGCAGCTAGTTTAAAGCATTGTTTAGTAGTTAAACACCAGCTAATTTAAAGCATTGTTTAGTAGTTAAACACCAGCTAGTTTATAAAGTTAGTTTAAAGCATTGTTTAGTGGTTAAACACCAGCTAGTTTAAAGCATTGTTTAGTAGTTAAACACCAGCTAGTTTAAAGCATTGTTTAGTAGTTAAACACCAGCTAGTTTAAAGCATTGTTTAGTAGTTAAACAACAGTAGTTTAAAGCATTGTTTAGTAGTTAAACACCAGCTAGTTTAAAGCATTGTTTAGTAGTTAAACACCAGCTAGTTTAAAGCATTGTTTAGTAGTTAAACCAACTAGTTTAAAGCATTGTTTAGTAGTTAAACCCCAGCTAGTTTAAAGCATTGTTTAGTAGTTAAACACCAGCTAGTTTAAAGCATTGTTTAGTAGTTAAACACCAGCTAGTTTAAAGCATTGTTTAGTAGTTAAACACAGCTAGTTTAAAGCATTGTTTAGTAGTTAAACACCGGCTAGTTTAAAGCATTGTTTAGTAGTTAACACAATTCATATAATTTAAAGCATTGTTTAGTAGTTAAACACCAGCTAGTTTAAAGCATTGTTTAGTAGTTAAACACCGGCTAGTTTAAAGCATTGTTTAGTAGTTAAACACCAGCTAGTTTAAAGCATTGTTTAGTAGTTAAACACCAGCTAGTTTAAAGCATTGTTTAGTAGTTAAACACCGGCTAGTTTAAAGCATTGTTTAGTAGTTAAACACCCAGCTAGTTTAAAGCATTGTTTAGTAGTTAAACACCAGCTAGTTTAAAGCATTGTTTAGTAGTTAAAACCAGCTAGTTTAAAGCATTGTTTAGTAGTTAAACCCCAGCTAGTTTAAAGCATTGTTTTAGTAGTTAAACACCAGATCATTTAAAGCATTGTTTAGTAGTTAAACACCAGCTAGTTTAAAGCATTGTTTAGTAGTTAAACACCAGCTAGTTTAAAGCATTGTTTAGTAGTTAAACACCAGCTAGTTTAAAGCATTGTTTAGTAGTTAAACACCAGCTAGTTTAAAGCATTGTTTAGTAGTTAAACCCCAGCTAGTTTAAAGCATTGTTTAGTAGTTAAACACCAGCTAGTTTAAAGCATTGTTTAGTAGTTAAACACCAGCTAGTTTAAAGCATTGTTTAGTAGTTAAACACCAGCTAGTTTAAAGCATTGTTTAGTAGTTAAACACCAGCTAGTTTAAAGCATTGTTTAGTGTAGTTAAAATGCAGTTTAAAGCATAGTTTAGTAGTTAAACACCGGCGTAGTAATTTAAAGCATTGTTTAGTAGTTAAACACCGCTAATTTAAAGCATTGTTTAGTAGTTAAACACCAGCTAGTTTAAAAGCATTGTTTAGTAGTTAAACACCAGCTAGTTTAAAGCATTGTTTAGTGTTAAACACCAAAACTAGTTTAAAGCATTGTTTAGTAGTTAAACACCAGCTAATTTAAAGCATTGTTTAGTAGTTAAACACCAGCTAGTTTAAAGCATTGTTTAGTAGTTAAACAGCAGCTAGTTTAAAGCATTGTTTAGTAGTTAAACACCAGCTAGTTTTAAAGCATTGTTTATTAGTTAAACACCAGCTAGTTTAAAGCATTGTTTAGTAGTTAAAACCAGCTAGTTTAAAGCATTGTTTAGTAGTTAAACACCAGCTAGTTTAAAGCATTGTTTAGTAGTTAAACACCAGCTAGTTTAAAGCATTGTTTAGTAGTTAAACACCAGCTAGTTTTAAAGCATTGTTTAGTAGTTAAACACCAGCTAGTTTAAAGCATTGTTTAGTAGTTAAACACCAGCTAGTTTAAAGCATTGTTTAGTAGTTAAACACCAGCTAGTTTAAAGCATTGTTTAGTAGTTAAACACCCAGCTAATTTAAAGCATTGTTTAGTAGTTAAACACCAGCTAGTTTAAAGCATTGTTTAGTAGTTAAACACCAGCTAGTTTAAAGCATTGTTTAGTAGTTAAACACCAGCTAATTTAAAGCATTGTTTAGTAGTTAAACACCAGCTAGTTTAAAGCATTGTTTAGTAGTTAAACACCAGCTAGTTTAAAGCATTGTTTAGTAGTTAAACACCAGCTAGTTTAAAGCATTGTTTAGTAGTTAAACACCAGCTAGTTTAAGCATTGTTTAGTAGTTAAACACCAGCTAGTTTAAAGCATTGTTTAGTAGTTAAACACAAGCTAGTTTAAAGCATTGTTTAGTAGTTAAAACCAGCTAGTTTAAAGCATTATTTAGTAGTTAGCAACACCAGCTAGTTTAAAGCATTGTTTAGTAGTTAAACACCGGCATAGTTTAAAGCATTGTTTAGTAGTTAAACACCAGATCATTTAAAGCATTGTTTAGTAGTTAAACACCGGCTAGTTTAAAGCATTGTTTAGTAGTTAAACAGCAGCTAGTTTAAAGCATTGTTTAGTAGTTAAACACCATATAATTTAAAGCATTGTTTAGTAGTTAAACACCAGCTAGTTTAAATCATTGTTTAGTAGTTAAACACCAGCTAGTTTAAAGCATTGTTTAGTAGTTAAACACCAGCTAGTTTAAATCATTGTTTAGTAGTTAAACACCGGCTAGTTTAAAGCATTGTTTAGTAGTTAAACACCATATAATTTAAAGCATTGTTTAGTAAAAGTTAAACACCAGCTAGTTTAAATCATTGTTTAGTAGTTCAACACCAGCTAGTTTAAAGCATTGTTTAGTAGTTAAACACCAGCTAGTTTAAATCATTGTTTAGTAGTTAAACACCAGTTTAAAGCATTGTTTAGTAGTTAAACACCAGCTAGTTTAAAGCATTGTTTAGTAGTTAAACACCATATAATTTAAAGCATTGTTTAGTAGTTAAACACCAGCTAGTTTAAATCATTGTTTAGTAGTTAAACACCAGCTAGTTTAAAGCATTGTTTAGTAGTTAAACACCAGCTAGTTTAAAGCATTGTTTAGTAGTTAAACACCAGCTAGTTTAAAGCATTGTTTAGTAGTTAAACACCAGCTAGTTTAAAGCATTGTTTAGTAGTTAAACACCAGCTAGTTTTAAAGCACTGTTTAGTAGTTAAACACCAGCTAGTTTAAATCATTGTTTAGTAGTTAAACACCAGCTAGTTTAAAGCATTGTTTAGTAGTTAAACACCGGCTAGTTTAAAGCATTGTTTAGTAAGTTAAACACCGGCTAGTTTAAAGCATTGTTTAGTAGTTAAACACCAGCTAGTTTAAAGCATTGTTTAGTAGTTAAACACCAGCTAATTTAAAAGCATTGTTTAGTAGTTAAACACCAGCTAGTTTAAAGCATTGTTTAGTAGTTAAACACCGGCTAGTTTAAAGCATTGTTTAGTAGTTAAACACCAGCTAGTTTAAAGCATTGTTTAGTAGTTAAACACCAGCTATTTTAAAGCATTGTTTAGTAGTTAAACCAGCTAGTTTAAAGCATTGTTTAGTAGTTAAACACCAGCTAGTTTAAAGCATTGTTTAGTAGTTAAACACCAGCTAGTTTAAAGCATTGTTTAGTAGTTAAACACCAGCTAGTTTAAATCATTGTTTAGTAGTTAAACACCAGCTAGTTTAAAGCATTGTTTAGTAGTTAAACACCATACTAGTTTAAAGCATTGTTTAGTAGTTAAACACCAGCTAGTTTAAAGCATTGTTTAGTAGTTAAACACCAGCTAGTTTAAATCATTGTTTAGTAGTTAAACACCAGCTAGTTTAAAGCATTGTTTAGTAGTTAAACACCGGCTAGTTTAAAGCATTGTTTAGTAGTTAAACACCGGCTAGTTTAAAGCATTGTTTAGTAGTTAAACACCAGCTAATTTAAAGCATTGTTTAGTAGTTAAACACCAGCTAGTTTAAAGCCATAGTTTAGTAGTTAAACACCAGCTAGTTTAAAGCATTGTTTAGTAGTTAAACACCAGCTAGTTTAAAGCATTGTTTAGTAGTTAAACACCAGCTAGTTTAAAGCATTGTTTAGTAGTTAAACACCCAGCTAGTTTAAAGCATTGTTTAGTAGTTAAACACCAGATCATTTAAAGCATTGTTTAGTAGTTAAACACCAGCTAGTTTAAAGCATTGTTTAGTAGTTAAACACCAGCTAGTTTAAAGCATTGTTTAGTAGTTAAACACCAGATCATTTAAAGCATTGTTTAGTAGTTAAACACCAGCTAGTTTAAAGCATTGTTTAGTAGTTAAACACCAGCTAGTTTAAATCATTGTTTAGTAGTTAAACACAGATAATTTAAAAAGCATTGTTTTAGTAGTTAAACACTAGATAATTTATGTGGTCCTCTGTAGCTCAGCTGGTAGGGCACGGCGCTTGTAACGCCAAGGTAGTGGGTTCGATCCCTGGGACCACCCATACACAAAAATGTATGTACGCATGACTGTAAGTCGCTTGATAAAAGCGTCTCCTAAATGGCATATTATATATTATATTATTATTATAAAGCATTGTTTAGTAGTTAAACACCAGATAATTTAAAGCATTGTTTAGTAGTTAAACACCAGCTAAAAACAAAAGCAGTCAGGTAACCACACCTAGCTAGTTTGTTCTACTTTCACACGGTCCGACCAGAAACAATCAAAACCAATTAACCTGATCAATGGAATCTCTAACCTCTAACCAACCACAGGACACACTGTGACAGGGCAACTACACACCCTGAGAAACACACACACACCCTGAAACACACACACACACACACACACACCCTGAAACACACACATTACTCAGGCCGGGTCGGATATCAGAGGTGATGGAGGATAACCATACATCCAGCTAGAGGGGTAAACCTTTCCCATGTTAGATGAATTAGCCTGGGTTTGTACCGTGGGGTCTGTGTATGTGTGTGTGTGTGTGTGTGTGTGTGTGTGTGGTGTTAATTCGACACAAAATGGATTCAAGGTGATGAATCTGAAGCGGTTCTGATTGATTAGACCAGGGATGACATTTACTGGCTGTTTATATGTGTCCTATTTCACACATGCACTAGTGTGTATTAATAAAGCGCGTGTGAATTGGAAATGTGTTTTGTGCATATCCCAACTCCCCTGAGACACCCTGGGAGAGTGGAGTTATGGAAAGGGTCGGGTCCATTATCATAAGAGCGACCCAGGAGCAAGTTAGGGTTGAAGTGCTTTGCTCAAGGGAGCACATCGGCAGATCTTTCACCTAGTCAGCTCTAGGATTCAAACTTAGCAACCTTTCAGTCTCTGACCCACCACTCTAACTGGTAGACTACCTGCCACCCAGAAGAGGCTGAGGAGAGAGACTATGACGAAACGGACATATTTATACATCCCTTATTTGTGTGTGTGTGTGTGTGTGTGTGTGTGTGTGTGTGTGTGTGTGTGTGTGTGTGTGTGTGTGTGTGTGTGTGTGTGTGTGTGTGTGTGTGTGTGTGTGTGTGTGTGTGTGTGTGTGTGTGTGTGTGTGTGTGTGAGAGAGAGAGAGAGAGAGAGAGAGAGAGAGAGAGAGAGAGAGAGAGAGAGAGAGAGAGAGAGAGGGAGAGAGAGAGAGAGAGAGAGAGAGAGAGAGAGAGAGTAGAGAGAGAGAGAGAGAGAGAGAGAGAGAGAGAGAGAGAGAGAGAGAGAGAGAGAGAGAGAGAGAGAGACAGAGAGACAGAGAGACAGAGAGACAGAGAGACAGAGAGACAGAGAGAGAAATCCATGGGAAGACGGACCTATTTAATTCCAGTCATAGCCTGAGGACAAACTAAGCTGTGTTTCCACATTTCCTTTGGTCCTGGTTTAGGTGGTAAAACTCTGTCTATCATTATTACAGACAGACAACGGTGGAAGAGCAGACGTTGTTGTGTCTCAAACGCCACCCTGTCGCCCTATATAGTACACTACAGGCTAAAGGCCCTGGTCTAAAGCAGTACACTACAGGCTAAAGGCCCTGATCTAAAGCAGTACACTACAGGCTAAAGGCCCTGGTCTAAAGCAGTACACTACAGGCTAAAGGCCCTGGTCTATAGTACACTACAGGCTAAAGGCCCTGGTCTAAAGCAGTACACTACAGGCTAAAGGCCCTGGTCTAAAGCAGTACACTACAGGCTAAAGGCCCTGGTCTAAAGCAGTACACTACAGGCTAAAGGCCCTGGTCTAAAGCAGTACACTACAGGCTAAAGGCCCTGGTCTAAAGCAGTACACTACAGGCTAAAGGCCCTGGTCTAAAGCAGTACACTACAGGCTAAAGGCCCTGGTCTAAAAGCAGTACACTACAGGCTAAAGGCCCTGGTCTAAAGCAGTACACTACAGGCTAAAGGCCCTGGTCTAAAGCAGTACACTACAGGCTGAAGGCCCTGGTCTAAAGCAGTACACTACAGGCTAAAGGCCCTGGTCTAAAGCAGTACACTACAGGCTAAAGGCCCTGGTCTAAAGCAGTACACTACAGGCTGAAGGCCCTGGTCTAAAGCAGTACACTACAGGCTAAAGGCCCTGGTCTAAAGCAGTACACTACAGGCTGAAAGTCCCTGGTCTAAAGCAGTACACTACAGGCTAAAGGCCCTGGTCTAAAGCAGTACACTACAGGCTAAAGGCCCTGGTCTGAAGCAGTACACTACAGGCTAAAGGCCCTGGTCTGAAGCAGTACACTACAGGCTAAAGGTCCTGGTCTAAAGCAGTACACTACAGGCTAAAGGTCCTGGTCTAAAGCAGTACACTACAGGCTAAAGGCCCTGGTCTAAACAGTACACTACAGGCTAAAGGCCCTGGTCTAGGGCAGTACACTACAGGCTAAAGGCCCTGGTCTAAAGCAGTACACTACAGGCTAAAGGCCCTGGTCACAAAGCAATGTACACACAGGCTAAAGGCCCTGGTCTAAAGGTATCGTTCTCTTATTACCACTAGGAAGCAGAATGTTCCATCTGGACGCACGTCACGGTTAGATATACAAACACACTACAACACACACACACACACAGACACACAACACACACACACACAGCTGGCCACTACAACACACACACACACACACACCACACTACAACACACTACAACACACACACACACACACACACACACACCACACGCTTCAAACACATAATACACACACATACGCACACACAAACACACACACACAGTCCCCAGACTACACATGAACCACGCTTAGTAGACATTATCCCTTCCAAACCCCTGTCCCGTGTGTGTGTGTGCATCAGTTCCGTGTTCCCTCACGTGGTGGGTGTGTGTTTCATAAAGAGTTTCTCTCTGAGTGAGCGACGTGTCAGTTTAGACTACGCTGATGGGACCCTTTTCCCACCTGTGTGTGTGTGTGTGTGTGTGTGTGTGTGTGTGTGTGTGTGTGTGTGTACTCTTGTTGTGGGATAGGGGTATCCCGTAGCGCCAGGCCTCCTCAGGCCAGACAGGGAAATCAGTCACAAAAAGATTACAGAGCAGAGAGAGACACACACACACACACAGACACATACACACACACACACACACACACACACACACACACACACACACAAACACACACACACACACACACAGACACACACACACACACACACACACACACACTAGAACGTGTAAACCCATGCAAGAGCTCTGATCACAATGTTCTCTCCTTTTCCCTTTTCTCCCTTTTCCTTTTTACTATCACCTCTCTGTTCTTTACTAAGGCCGATCTCTGTTCTTTACTATCAACGCTTCCTCTGTTCTTTACATAACATCTCTGTTCTTTACTATATCCCTCTGTGTTCTTTACGATCACATCTATGTTCTTTCACGATCACATCTCTGTTTCTTTACTATAACATCTCTGTTCTTCACTATCACCTCTCTCTGTTCTTTTACTATCACCTCTGTTCTTTACTTAACATCTCCTGTTCTTTACTATAAACATATCTGTTCTTTACATATAACATCTCTCTTCCTCCTCTCCATCCCTCTCTGTTTTCCTTCCATCTCTCTCTCTCTCTTCACTCCCTCTATCACCCCCCTTTTTCCCTCCATCTCTCATCCTCCTCTCCTTTTTCCCCTTCATCACCCTTCTTTCCCCCTCTCTCTTCTTTTCCCTCCGTCCCTCTCTCTCCCTTCCTCCGTCCTCTCTCCTTCCCGCCGTCCTCTCTCCTTCCCTCCCATCCCTCTCTCCTTCCCTCCATCCCTCTCTCCTTCCCTCACGTCCCTCTCTCCTTCCCTCCGTCCCTCTCTCTTTCTCTGTGGAGGAACACTTGGCCCCTCAGGTCACAGACTCAGTTTCAAAGTGTTGATCCTCGTCTGAAATCTATCTCAATCAGAACAGGTGAATACCACATGTCCTGTGAGTGATACTGTGTTGTGTGTAGTTGGGGGCGGGGGCGGGGGATACATGTGGCATACAGAGTCTCAGTCGAAGTCAGTTAATGTAAAGTGTGTGTGTGTGTGTGTGTGTGTCTTAGGTGTGTGTCTTAGTGTGTTTGAAACATTTAGGAGCCACGTGTTTCTCATGGTTTGTAAAACTCATGTAAAAGCAACCATGCTAACTACAAAAAAGTTAAATAGTTTGGAGGCAACTCTCCAATTCCCAACGCAATTTCTTCTGATGTATTATAGAAAACATTGCAAAGCTATGTACAGAGACATGCACAAAAGTAAAATACAATATTTCCGAAAAAAGCAAAGAAAATGTAATGAAAAGAAGACCCAAGTTGTTCATAACAGAACCTGTGTTGTCCTCTCTCTGAAGAGACCCAAAGTTGTTCATAACAGAACCTGTGTTGTCCTCTCTCTGAGGAGACTTAAGTTGTTCATAACAGAACCTGTGTTGTCCTCTCTCTGAGGAGACCCAAGTTGTTCATAACAGAACCTGTATTGTTCTCTGAGGAGACCCAAGTTGATCATAACAGAACCTGTGTTGTCCTCTCTCTGAGGAGACCCAAGTTGTTCATAACAGAACCCTATGTTGTCCTCTCTCTGAGGAGACCCAAGTTGTTCATATAACAGAACCTGTGTTTCCTCGCTCTGAGGGAGAATAATCTCCTTCTGCCATCTGCCCAGTTATTACACAGATTAGAGTGGCTTTAGACGTAGGAAATGTGTGTGTGTGTGTGTGTGTGTGTGTGTGTGTGTGTGTTTCTGAGTGCTCCTGTGTGTGTGTCAGATAACTGCTGTGATATGGGTTCCGGTCACGTCAAAGCACCAAGTATAGAGACATTCCAGGGTAATGGATGTCTCACTCCGATGTCCCCGTCAGGAGACTCCAACTGGGTTGCGTCAGGCTTTGTCCCAAATGGTACCCCTATTCCCATCATTTTGCATTAGACCAGACCCAGAGGGCTCTGGTCAAACGTTAGTGAACTATCTATAATAGGGTGGAATTTAAAGTTTAGAATAAGAATTATCCACTGACTTATAACAACCCATATCACTGGTCTGGCCTGCAGACAACATCATAGACTATAACAACCCATATCACTGGTCTGGCTCCTAGAGAACATCATAGACTATAACAACCATATCACTGGTCTGGCTCCTAGAGAACATCATAGACTATAACAAACGCATATCACTGGTCATGGCTCCTAGAGAACATCATAGACTATAACAACCATATCACTGGTCTGGATCTCAGAGAACATCACATGACATAGACAACCATATCACTGGTCTGGCTCCTAGAGAACATCATAGACTATAACAACTATCACTAATGCATAAACCTAGAGAACATCATAGACTATAAACAACCATCACTGGTCTGGCTCTAGAGAACATCATAGACTATAACAAACCATATCACTGGTCTGGCTCCTAGAGAACATCATAGACTATAACAACCACTAACACTGGTCTGGCTCCTAGAGAACATCATAGACTATAACAACCATATCACTGGGTCTGGCTCCTAGAGAACATCATAGACTATAACAACCATATCACTGGGTCTGGCTCTAGAGAACATCATGGACTATAACAACCATATCACTGGTCCTGGCTCCTAGAGAACATCATAGACTATAACAACCATATCGCACATGGGTCTGTGGCTCCTAGAGAACATCATAGACCATAACAACCATATCACTGGTCTGGCTCAGAGAAACATCATAGACTATAACAACAATATCACTGGTTTGGGCTCCAGAGAACATCATTGACTATAAAAACTATCACTGGTTTGTCTCTCTAGAGAACATCAAATAGACTATAACAACCATATCACTGGTCTGGCTCCTAGAGAACATCATAGACTATAACAACTATCACTGATTTGGCTCCAGAGAACATCATTGGGACTATAAAACCATACTGGTTTGTCTCCTAGAGAACATCATAGACTATAAACAACCATATTATCACTAGTTTGGCTCCAGAGAACATCATAGGAAATCATGTTTTGGTATAGTTGTTGGCTACGTGCTCTTTATGGTTAGTTTCTAATAAGCAGCGGGCCTGTCGCTTTAGGTGCTCACACACACACACATGCGCGAGGGCATCCGCCATTTGGCCAGCAAGAGGAGGAAGAGGCTCAACCGTTGTCTGGCGTTGTTAACTAAATGTAATCAACGGTCAATCAAAAATGGCTTTACTGCCGTGTGTGTGTGTGTGTTTCTGCATTCATGCGTGTGCAGTGTATGTGTGTGTGGCGTGACGTTGACAGATGACCAGAGAGACAGGGTCTTGTCTCTAGATGTTGACAGATGACACGCGAGAGACAGGGTCTTATCTCTAGACATTGACAGATGACCATTGAGAGACAGGGTCTTATCTCTAGACGTTGACAGATGACCAGAGAGACAGGGTCTTGTCTCTAGATGTTGACAGATGACCAGAGAGACAGTGGTCTTGTCTCTGATGTTGACAGATGACCAGAGAGACAGGGTCTTGTCTCTAAATGTTGACAAATGACCAGAGAGACAGGGTCTTATCTCTGGACGTTGACAGATACCAGGGAGAGACAGGTCTTGTCTCTAGATGTTGACAGATGACCAGAGAGACAGGGTCTTGTCTCTAGATGTTGACAGATGACATGAGAGACGGGGGTCTTGTCTCTAGACGTTGACAGATGACCAGAGAGACAGGGGTCTTATCACTAGACGTTGACAAATGACCAGAGAGACGGGGTCTTTTTCTCTAGGATGTTGACAGATGACCAGAGAGGACAGGGTCTTATCACTGCAGACGTTGACAAATGACCAGAGAGACGGGGTCTTGTCTCTAGACGTTGACAGATGACCAGAGAGACAGGGTCTTGTCTCTAGACGTTAACAGATGACCAGAGAGACAGGGTCTTGTCTTCTAGATGTTGACAGATGACCGAGAGACGGGGTCTTATCTCTAGACGTTGACAGAACCGGAGAGAAAGTGGTCTTGTCTCTAGATGTTGACAGATGACCAGAGGACAGTGTCTTGTCTCTAGATGTTGACAGATGACCAGAGAGACAGGGTCTTGTCTCTAGACATTGACAGATGACCAGAGAGACAGGGTCTTGTCTCTAGATGTTGACAGATGACCAGAGAGACAGGGTCTTGTCTCTGAGACGTTGACAGATGCGCAGAGAGACAGCGTCTTGTCTCTAGATTTTGACAGATGACCGAGAGACAGGGTCTTGTCTCTAGATGTTGACAGATGACCAGAGAGACAGGGTCTTTTTCTCTAGATGTTGACAGATGACCAGAGAGACAGGGATCTTGTCTCTAGACGTTGAACAGATGACCAGAGAGACAGGGTCTTGTCTCTAGATCTTGACAGATAACCAGAGAGACAGGGTCTTTTTCTCTAGATGTTGACAGATGACCGAGAGACAGGGGTCTTGTCTCTAGACATTGACAGATGACCAGAGAGACAGGGTCTTGTCTCTAGATGTTGACAGATGACCAGAGAGAGACAGGGTCTTGTCTCTAGACGTTGACAGATGACCAGAGAGACAGGGTCTTGTGTCTAGACGTTGACAGATGACCAGAGAGACAGGGTCTTGTCTCTAGATGTTGACAGATGACCAGAGAGACAGGTATTTTCTCTAGATGTTGACAGATGACCAGAGAGACATGGTCTTGTCTCTAGACGTTGACAGATGACCAGAGAGACAGGGTCTTGTCTCTAGACGTTGACAGATTTAATGACCAGAGAGACAGGGTCTTGTCTCTAGATGTTGACAGATGACATGAGAGACAGGGTTCTTGTCTCTAGACATTGACAGATGACCAGAGAGACCGGGTCTTGTCTCTGAGATGTTGACAGATGACCAGAGAGACAGGGTCTTGTCTCTAGACGTTGACAGATGACCAGGAGAGACAGGGTCTTGTCTCTAGGGATGTTGACAGATGACCAGAGAGACAGGGTCTTTTCTCTAGATGTTGACAGATGACCAGGAGACAGGGTCTTGTCTCTAGACATTGATGACCAGAGAGACAGGGTCTTGTCTCTAGACGTTGACAGATGACCAGAGAGACAGGGTCTTGTCTCTAGATGTTGACAGATGACATGAGAGACAGGGTCTTGTCTCTAGACATTGACAGATGACCGAGAGACCGGGTCTTGTCTCTAGATGTTGACAGATGACCAGAGAGACAGGGTCTTGTCTCTAGACGTTGACAGATGACCAGAGAGACAGGGTCTTGTCTCTAGATGTTGACAGATGACATGAGAGACAGGGTCTTGTCTCTAGACCGTTGACAGATGACCAGAGAGACGGGGGTCTTGTCTCTAGACGTTGACAGAGAGATGAAGTCACCCCTGATCTGAAACATGACAGGACAGAGAGATGGAGTCACCTGATCTGAAACATGACAGGACAGAGAGATGGAGTCACCCTGATCTGAAACATGACAGGACAGAGATGGAGTCACCTGATCTGAAACATGACAGGACAGAGAGATGGAGTCACCCTGATCTGAAACATGATAGGACAGAGAGATGCAGTAATGGTTTGGAGTTACTGAGACAATGAACGTTATCTCATTGTTTTCCAACATGTTCTTCTTCTTCTCCTCCTCCTCCTCCTCGTCCTCCTCCTCCTCCTCCTTCTCCTCCTCCTCCTCCTCCTTCTCCTCCTCCTCCCCTCCTCCTCCTCGTCCTCCTCCTCCTCCTCCTCTCCCCTCCTCCTCCTCCTCCTTCTCCTCCCCTCCTCCTCCTCCTCCTCCTCCTCCTCGTCCTTCTCCTCCTCCTCCTCCTCCTCCTCGTCCTTCTCCTCCTCCTCCTTCTCCTCCTCTTCCTCCTCCTCCTCCTTCTTCTCCTCCTCCTTCCTCCTCGTCCTCCTCGTCCTCCTCCTCCTCCTCCTCCTCCTCGTCCTTCTCCTCCTCCTCCTTCTCCTCCTCTTCCTCCTCCTCCTCCTTCTTCTCCTCCTCCTTCTCCTCGTCCTCCTCCTCCTCCTCCTCCTCCTCCTCGCCTCTCCTCCTCCTCCTCCTCCTCCTCCTCCTCCTCCCCCTCCGCCTCCTCCTCCTCCTCCTCCCCCCCCTCCTCCTCCTCCTCCTCCTCCTCCTCCTCCTTTTCCTCCTCCTCCTCCTCCTCCTCCTCCTCCTCGTCCTCCTCCTCCAGGTGTAGGCCGTTCATCAGACCTAATGGGATTGGACGTGAGGGGTGAACAGGGACAAGTGGAGGGGAAAGGGTTAGGAGAAGAGGGGGAGAGAGGAGAAGAGAGGGGGGCAAGGAGGAGAAGAGGGAGAGAGGGAGAAAGAGGGGGCAAAGGGAGAAGAGGGCGAGGGAGGAAGAGGGGGAGAGAGGGAGAAGAGGAGAGAGGAGAAGAGGGGAGAGAGGGAGAAGAGGGGGAGAGAGGGATAAGAGGGGGGCAAGGAGAGGGAGGAGGGGGAGAGAGGGAGAAGAGGGGGCAAGGAGGGAGAAGAGGGGGCAAGGAGGGAGAAGAGGGAGAGGGAGAAGAGGGGGCAAGGAGGGAGAAAAATGATGCCAGAATTAAAGGTTTTGACCTTTCGGAAATTGAGAAGCTTTGTCCAGAACTTTCTGGTGAGAGAAAAACATATTTTACAGAGTGATAGAGTAATATTGGGGATCACCTATATTGAGGTTAGAAAAATAACATCTTTAGGAACTATTAGGAACCATTTTGTTGTTTTGTGTTTATACCGGAAGAAATACTGAGCGAAAAAAGAGAACCTGTTTTCTGTTGTCATTTTATAGATCATAAATCCGTTAAATGTTTCCCAGATTTTAGTTCTCTTTTCATTATTTGACACTTAGGAGTAACTGACATTTTGTCCGAGCTAAACTTCTTTCTTAATGTTTCCCTCTTCAGTTGATGAATTCAGCTAAATGTTCCTCCAGCTCTCAGCCTGGGTGCGTGACATCAACACACCACATGTAATAAGTGCATAGTGGGCTACAAATGTTTTTTTTCTGTTATTTAGTCGTGCTTCAAATCACACCTATTCCCTACAGTGTTCACTCTCTTGCCTGTAGCCGTATGGACCTGTGCAGGGGAAGCTATAAGAGGCCATTTGGGGATGAAGTCTCTTATTTATTTATTTATTTTCTTCCATCTCTTCAATATTGATTAGTTAGGAGGGCTCGAGAGGCTCTTTAGAAAAGCTTTTTTTTACAAATGCTGCAGTGATGGTACACCTGCTGTAGGCCCCTCAGGTGAAATAAAGACAGGCTTTTTTAGCTCTCTTTCTCTCTCTCTCTCTCTCTCTCTCTCTCTCTCTCTCTCTCTCTCTCTCTCTTTTTCTCTCTCCCCCTCTCTGTATCCCCCCTCCCTTCCCTTCCTCTAGAGGCAGCCTGTATACAGAGGCAGCACAGCTCTCAAACAACCAACAGAACACGGTCCACACAATAAAACACATCACATCTAATATTTATTCATCCCTCTCTGGCTCAGTTCAGTCACTCAAATTTACTGTGGCCGCATCCCAAATAGGAGCTTGGGTCAAAAAAGTAGTGCACTATGTAGAGAACAGGGTGACGTTTGGGATTCAACCTGTGTAAAAGAATTGGCTCAGAAGTGCTTTGTGAATTTGTTGACGTCTTTGAGCGTTAAATAGGATTTGATGTTTTGAGGCGTTGTTTGTGTGTTTTATAACAGATTGTGTTGAACTTCAATCTATTCTAAATAGACTTTCCATATATCTGTGTTGAACTTTAATCTATTCTACATAGACTGTCTATAGAGCTGGTGTTAATAATGTCCGATGTTTCATTGGGATGAATGACTAGAGCTGAGAACTACTAGCCCAGTTAGCCCAGTTAGATATACAACACCAGCGGTGACCCGTCATTCAGGGCAGGTTTTGAGTCCCACATTTTTTAGCAAAAATGGGGTTGCTTGTTTTGCATGTTATTTTGCCATTAATACATGTCACATATCAGTTTGCAAACAATGTAAAAAAAAAAATTAAAAAAATGGTCTCTTTTTTGCTTTCGAGTAAGGCAGCTCCAAAATGCAG
>NW_025536301.1:57500-63000 GCF_020615455.1 Coregonus clupeaformis
AAAATATCCCCCAGTTCTACTATATATAAAATATCCTCCAGTTCTAGTATATATAAAATATCCTCCAGTTCTACTATTTATAAAATATCCCCCCAGTTCTACTATATATAATATTATCCCCCAGTTCTACTATATATAAAATATCCTCCAGTTCTACTATATATAAAATATCACTCCCTGTTCTACTATATATAAAATATCTTCCAGTTCTACCATAAAATATTCTCAGTCCTACTATAGAATGCAGCCTATATTTAACGTCTCACCCCTTTTTTATTTATTTTATTTCACCTTTATTTAACCAGTAAGCCAGTTGAGAACAGGTTCTCATTTACAACTGTGCACCTGGCCAAGATAAGCAAAGTAGTGCAATAAAACAACACAGAGTTACTCTCAACCTTTAAGTCTTTACTAAATACTTATCTCTTCAGTAGGTCATATGATTGGAGTGTAGTCTGGCCCAGGAGTGTAAGGTGTCAGCAGAGAACAGCCCTTGCTGTCTCTGCCGGGCGGTTCCTCTCCACTGGAGTTCTCTGCCTCTAACCCCAATGTT
Organism: Coregonus clupeaformis; assembly: GCF_020615455.1. NCBI lineage: Eukaryota > Metazoa > Chordata > Actinopteri > Salmoniformes > Salmonidae > Coregonus > Coregonus clupeaformis. The sequence goes on from NW_025536301.1 coordinate 58,054, forward strand.
GAGGGGCTGAGTCACTGGCTTGCTGGTGCTCTTTCAGTGCCGTCCCTGGGAGGGGTGCGTCACTTGAGTGGGTTGAGTTACTGACGTGATCTTCCTGTCTGGGTTGGCGCCCCCCTGGTTTGTGCTGTAGTGGAGACCTCTGAGGCTTACTTGGCCTTGTCTCCGGATTGTAGTTGGTGGTTGGGGATATCCCTCTCTGTGGTGCGGGGGCTGTGCTTTGCGGAGTGGGTGGGGTTATATCCTTCCTGTTTGGCCTGTCAGGGGTTTCTTCGGATGGGGCCACAGTGTCTCCGGACCGCTCCTGTCTTGCAGCCTCCCCGAGTATTTATGCTGCAGTAGTTTCCCTGTGTCGGGGGCTGGGGTTAGTTGGTTATACCTGGAGTACTTCTCCTGTCTTATCCAGTGTCCTGTGTGAATTTAAGTATGCTCCTCTCTAATTCTCTCGTTCTCTCTTTCTCTGAGAACCTGAGCCCTAGGACCATACGTCAGGACTACCGGGCATGATGACACCTTGCTGTCCCCAGTCCGCCTGGCCTTGCTGCTTATTCCAGTTTCAACTGTTCTGCCGTGCGGCTACAGAACCCCTACCTGTCCCAGACCTGCTGTTTTAACTCTAAATGATCAGGCTAAAGCCAACTTCGAGACCTGAGCCCTAGGACCATACGTGACCACCGCCGTAGTGACTCCTTGCTGCCAGTCCGCCTGACCTTGCTACTAGTCCGCTTTAAACTGTTCTGCCTGCGGTTATGGAACCCTACCTGTCCCCAGACCTAAGCTGGCTTAAATCTAATGATCGGCTATGAAAAGCCAACTGAGATTTATTCTGATTATTATTTAACACATGCTTGTTCACTTATGAACATTTTTTTGAACATCTTTGGCATGGTTCTGTTATAATCTCCACCGGCACAGCCAGAAGAGGACTTTCGGCCCGGCCTCTAGCCTGGTTTCCTCTCTAGGTTTCTTCCTAGGTTTTGCCTTTCTAGGGTTTTCCTAGCTACCGTACTTCTACACCTGCATTACTAGCTGTTTGGGGTTTTAGGCTGGGTTTCTTACAGCACTTCGAAGCTGATGTAAGAAGGGCTTGAGAGAAATAAAATTGATTGATTGATTGATTGATATGAGTAAAACATAAAGTCAGAAATACAACAGAAAATATATATACAGTAGTTCAAATGTAAAAGTTATGGAGGTAAGGCAATAAATAGGCTATAGTGCGAATAATTACAATAGTAATAACACTGGAATGCTAGATGTGCGAGATTATGTGCAAATAGAGATACTGGGGTGAAAAAGAACAAAATCAAATAACAATATAGGGATGAGGTAGTTGGGTACAGGGCGAATTTCTGATGGGCTGTGTACAGGTGAGTGATCGGTAAAGGTGCTCTGACAACTGATGCTGTAAGTTATTGAGGGGAGATAAGAGTCTCCAGCTTCGAGATTTTTACAATGTCGTTCCAGTCTTGGGCAGAGAACTGAGGAATGTCGGCCTGTAAGAGGTGTTGGCTTTGGGGAACAACCAGTGAGATATACCTGCTGGAGCGCAGACTACGGGTGGGTGCTGCTATGGTGACCAATGAGCTAAGATAAGGCGGGGATTTGCTCCCTTTCTCTGTCTGTTGTTCTCTCTCTCTCCCTCTGTCGCTCTCTCTCTCTCCGTCAGATCCCTTGCTACCTAGCCGTACGACATGTTGTTCTCTGCTCGATCGTGTGGGAACGTGTGACACTATACCTGCTGTTCTGACTGAGCTAAAATTATGGCGGTCCAAATCAGCAGAGCAATCACTCCGACACCCAGTTTTCACTCTGACTCCCCCTACCCACTTTAAAGTGTCCCTAAACTCTAAAGTATTGATAACACGTTTTACTTGTACAACTCTCTCCTTTATAATTGATCTGTAATTTGTTTCATTGCGTTACAGTGACGCTAACTCGTAGAGTGGGATTGCCATGTCTAACCTCCGACTCACCAACACCAACGCTTTAGGCACTTAGTTTAACAAGCCTCTGAAAATATTTCAAAACAAAATTGTTTTTTCTTGAAGGGTGCATCCCGAATCGCACCTATTCTACTATAGTGCAATACTTTAGACCAGAGATGCACCTGTTTCCCTATATAGTGAACACTACTTTAGATCAGAGAATCACCTATTCCCTATATGTGCACTGCTTTGACCAGAGAATGGCAGCCTATTCTCTATATATGCACTGACTTGAGACCAGAGAATGGCACTTATTCCTTATAGTGCACTTCTTTAGACCGGAGAATGTATCCTATTCCTATAGAGATGCACTACATTTGACCAGGGCCTTATGGGTTTCCTGCAGTACCCAGTGCGTAATAAATAGTGCCGATTCTCGGGTCTAAAGCTATTGCACTATATGGAACAGGGTGCCATTCTCTGCTCTAAAGTATGTACAATATAGAGAATAACATTCTCTGCTGTAAAGAAATGCACTATAAGGGAATAGTGCCATTCTCTGGTCTAAAGTAATGCACTATATCGGGAATAGGGTGCCATTCTCTGGTCTAAAGTAGTGCACTTATAGGGAATAGGTGCCCCTGGTCTAAAGTGAAAAAATTGCACTGAAAGGGAATAGGTGCCTTCTCTGATGTCTAAAGTAGTAACACTAGTATAGGGAATAGGGTGCCCATTCTTTCTGGTCATGAAAGTTACTATATAGGGAATAGGGTGCCTGTCTCTGGTCTAAAGTGAGTGCACTATATAGGGGGAATAGGGTGCCATTCTCTGCCGTCTAAAGTAGGTGCATAGTATAGGATAGGTTACCATTCTCTGGTCTAAAGAAGTGCACTATATAAATAGGTTGCCATTTCTCTGGTCTAAAGTAAAAATTCGCCTATATGAAGAGGTGCCTTCTCTGGTCTAATGTAGTACACTATATAGGGAAGAGGTGCCATTCTCTGGTCTAAGAGTAGTACTATATAGGGAATAGGGGTGCCATTCTCTGGTCTAAAGAAGTGAACTATATAGGGAATAGGTGCATTCTCTGGTCTAGAAGTAGTGCACTATATAGGAATAGGGTGCCATTCTCTGGGGTCTAAAGTATTGCACATATATAGGGAATAGGGTGCGCATTCTCTGGTCTCAAAGTAGTAACTATATAGGGAATAGGGTGCCATTCTCTGGTCTATGTAAGTGCACTTATAGGAAGAATAGGGGTGCCTTCTCTGGTCTAAAGTGTATATAGGGAATAGGGTGCCATTCTCTGGTCTAAGCTGTGGTGCACTTATAGGAATAGGGTGCCATTCTCTGTCTAAAGTAGTGCACTTATATAGGGAATAGGTGCCATTCTCTAGTCTAATGTAGTGCACTATAGGGAATAGGGTGCCATTCTCTGGTTTAAAGTAGTGCACTGTATAGGGAATAGGGTGCCCATTCTCTGGTCTAAAGTGAAAAAGTGCTATAGGAATAGGGTGCCATTCTCAGCGTGTAAAGATTAGTACACTATATAGGAATAGGTGCATTCCCTCTGGTCTAAAGAAACATGGGAATAGGTGCCATTTCTCTGGTCTAAAGAAAAATAGTAAAGGGAATAGGTGCCATTCTCTGTGGTCTGTGAAAATAAGTGCACTATATAGGAATAGGGTGCCATTCTCTGGTCTAAAGTAGTGCACTATATAGGGGAATAGGTGCCATTCTCTGGTCTAAAGAATAGACTATATAGGAATAGGGTGCCATTCTCTGGTCTAAAGTAGTGCACTTATGGAAGGGAATAGGGTGCCATTCTCTGGTCTAAAGTAGTGCACTATATAGAATAGGGTGCCATTCTCTGTCTAAAGTAGTGCACTATATAGGAATAGGTGCCATTCTCTGGTCAGTAGGCTGCACTATATAGGAATAGGTGCCATTCTCTCGGTCCACAAGAAGTGTACTGATATGGGAATAGGGTGCCATTCTCTGGTCTCCAGTAAGTGCACTATATAGGGAATAGGGTGCCATTCTCTGGTCTAAAGTGAGTACTATATAGGAATAGGTGCTCATTCTCTGTTCAAAAGTAGTGCACTATAGCAGTGGGAATAGGTGCCATTCTCTGGTCTAAAGTAGTGCACTATATTAGGGAATAGGGTGCCATTCTCTGGTCTAAGTAGTGCACTACGTAGGAACAGGGTGCCGTTTGGGATGTAGCCATGTGGTTATTGAGCGGCTGCCTGATCGGAGATGTCTCTTACAACTCTAAGTGTAGAGTAGCGTGACGTGGGTGTGCGTATGTGTGTGTGTGTGTGTCTGCTTCTAGACAAAGTGCCAGAAGTGCAGCTCTGAAAAGGGGTTTAGTAGGACATGTTGTTTCAAAGCGCAGGAGGCCGGGGGACGCATTTTAAGAGAAGCTCACAGTGTTATTGATAGATGTTCTCTTCTGTGTGTACAGACAGACGGTCTGTTCTCACGCCAGGCTGTGTTCTGCTCTCAACTACTATTCTATCATCTCGACAATTCTCTCTCCTCTCTCTCTCTCTTTCCTCCTCTCTCTCTCTCTCTCTCTCTCTAGCTCTCTCTCTCTCTCTCTCTCTCTCTCTCTCTCTCTCTCTCCTCTCTCTCTCTCTCTCGCCTCTCTCTCTCCTCTCCTCTCTCTCTCTCTCCTCTCTCCTCTCTCTCTCTCCTTCCCAGCTGTCTCTCAGTCTCTCTCTCTCTCTCTCTCTCTCGGTCTCTAGAGGCTCTCTCCTCTCTAGCTCTCTCCTCTCTCTCCTCTCTCTCCTCTCTCTCTCCTCTCTCTCTCTCTCTCTCCTTCTCGCTCTCTCCTCTCTCTCCTCTTCCAACTCTCTCCTAGCCTCTCTCTCTCTCTCTCTCTCTCTCTCCTCTCTCTCTCGCCTCTCTCTCTCTCCTCTATCACATCTCTCTCCTCTCTCTCTCTCGCTCTCTCTCTCTCTCTCTTCTCTCTCTACCTCTCTGCCTCCTCTCTCTCTCTCGCTCTCCTCTCTCTCTC
>NW_025536302.1:0-62951 GCF_020615455.1 Coregonus clupeaformis
TGTTACGGATACAGGTATCCTGTGTTTTTGTGTGTTCCTACTCTTTCTGCCCTAATCACAGGTGTCCTGTATGTTCCTGATTGGTGGTCGTTGAGGTGTCTGCTGATTGGACCAATCAGTGAACATTCCTGTTAATTGCACCACCTGTTATTCGTTTGTTCAATCACACATCCCATTTTATAAAAACCAGACTTGTGTTTGTTGCAGGAGAGAGAGACTTTTTGCCATATGTGAGTATGGACACGGTGGTGTCCTGTGTGTTGTGTACGCACTAAGTTGTTGGTTACCCTATTGGTAACATTATTAGAATATATTTCTTTACCTGAGTGTGGATACTGTTGTATCCGGTGTACTTATTTAATTGCTGAGTACCCTGTTTAGTAGTTTTGTGTGTTTTTTGGGAAAAGGGGGGTTTAAGCTAGTTGCCCTTGGGCGTACATTACCCGTAGGAAGAAATCTGTCTAGCAGCCTAGCGGTTCTTCAGGCAGGCTAGATCAGTTTAGGGGGTTTTACACTATTGTTTCATTTCTTGGGTCCTGCTCAGCCCTTTTTCCCAAACCCTTACCGTGTGTTCATAAATAAACACTTTGTGTTTGACGGTAGTTCATGGTAGTTGTGTCTTATTTGTTCTCACTATTCCATGCCACACTTATAATTTACATGAATTTATGTTACGGGTCTCATGTCCATCCACCCTAGATGTTTAGAGCCACGGGGTTCGTAACATAAAGTGGGGGTTCGTCCGGGATTTATCCCATGCTACTCGTGCAAATTAGTAAGTGTCTGGTTCAGTGTTGAGCTTGGCAGCTGTACTACCTGTTTTTGTGTGTGTTCAGTAGTCGACGGCTCGTGTTGCTAGTAGGATGGCTACTTTTGATTTGGAAGCATTTTTGGAAAACCCTACGTGGGAGATTTTTGAGAATTGTCGTAGAGTGGATCTACAGGCTTTGGCTGACCACTTTTCTGTACCCATACCGAGGGGTATAGTGAAAGCAGAAGTTAGGGAAGTAGTGCTAGCGATATTGTTGAACGAGCGAGTGCTTGAGTTACCGCCGCCTGAGTCTGCTGCTCCTGTAGGGGATGTGGTTGCTGTTCCTGTAAGCCCATCAGTGTCTGAGGACGAGGCTAAGGCTCCAGCCACATTGCCCCGTTATGACCCACTCTCCCCACTGACTGACAGTGATGCCAGGATGGATGTCCGCTCGACACGGCTCCAAATAGAGGCGGAAGAGCGGGCACACATCAGGCAAGACAAGCTGGAGATGCGTAAAATGGAACTAGAGGCAGAACAGGAGACGCGTAAGATAGAACAGGAGACGCGTAAGCTAGAGGCAGAACAGGAGACGCGTAAGCTAGAGGCAGAACAGGAGACGCGTAAGATGGAACTGGAGACGCGTAGGCTTGATCAAGAACTGGAGACGCGTAAGATGGAACTGGAGATGCGTAAAATGGAACTAGAGGCAGAAACAGCGAGGTTAGTCTCTGCTCATACTATGCCTGCTAGTGAGCCAGCCTCACCAGCGGTGTCGTCTGCTACATTTGATATTAGTAGACAGATCACCTTGGTACCTGTGTTTAGGGAGTCAGAGGTTGATTCCTATTTCAGTGTGTTTGAGCGTATAGCGGTAGCATTGAAATGGCCCGACGAGGTATGGTGCCTATTACTTCAGTGTAAGCTAACAGGTAAAGCCCAAGAGGTTCTGGCAGCGCTACCTCTTGAAGACAGTTTGAATTATGAAGTGGTCAAAGCTACTGTTCTTCGTGCCTATGAGCTTGTTCCTGAGGCATATCGACAGAGATTTAGGTCTCATAAAAAGTCTCCTACTCAGACTTATGTGGAGTTTGCTAGAGACAAAGGAAATCTGTTTGACAAATGGCACAGTGCAAGTAAGGTAACTGATTTTAACTCTCTACGGGAGTTAATCTTGTTAGAGGAGTTTAAAAATTGTTTACGGAACGCATTGTAGTTTATCTGAACGAACAGAAAGTATCCTCACTGTCGGAAGCGTCTGTATTGGCAGACGAGTTTGTGTTGACGCATAAGAGCGTGTTTTCGGCTCGTACGGAGAGCCGGGCTGCGGAGTTGCTAACTTTTAATCCTAGTCGACCAGCAGTACATCCAGCACGCCCAAAAGATGTGCGTCACTGTTTCTATTGTCATAAGGTGGGACATATAGTTAATGATTGCTTTCTGCTAAAACGCAAACCGGGGATGCCTCAGCACACCAGGCCGCCAACGGGTGTTGGGCTGATTCGTACGGTTGTAGGGCCGGAATCAAGACCGAAGCCTCATAGTGAATGTGGTTTGAAAGTCCCTGTCCCAGATCACAGTTATGAACCGTTCATTTTTGAGGGGTTTGTTTCTATATCAGATGATGAAGCGTCTCAGCGTCCAGTTAGAATCCTCAGAGATACTGGTGCGGCGCAGTCGTTCATACTAGCTGATGTGTTGCCCTTGTCCAGTAATACATATTGTGGTTCCAGTGTGTTAGTACAAGGAATTGAAATGGGTTTCGTCCCAGTGCCATTGCACTTTGTGAACGTACACTCTGAGTTAGTCAGTGGATTGTTCAGAGTGGGCGTACGTCCTATGTTGCCAGTAAAAGGTGTGACATTTATAATGGGCAACGATATTGCCGGAGGAAAGGTAATACCCATATTGGAGGTATTGGATAAAAGTGACCAGTCTCTCTCCGAGGAGCTGGCACAGGGTTATCCAGATGTGTTCCCCGCTTGTGCTGTCACACATGCTCAAGCACGACAAGTGGGTGAAGTGGTAGATTTGTCAGACACGATTCTATTCAGAGAGTGTGACCCAGAGGATAGTTCGAGTGCTACCTCTGGTAAGCTGGTGCAGTCTGACCAACAGCCCAGAGAAAGGAAGAAGGATGTGGAACTTGTTGCTGAAGCAATACAGTTACCAGTTACTCGTGAGCAGCTGATCGCTAACCAACAGGTTGACATTAGCCTGGCTAAATGTTTTTCTAGTGTTGTCTCAAAAGACGAGCTAAAGAAGAAAAACATGGCATACTTCATTGATGGTAATCTCCTCATGCGTAAATGGACATCCCATGTTGACGCTGGCGGAGATTGGAATGCTGTTTACCAAATAGTGATTCCTACAGCCTTTCGACAAAATGTTTTATCCCTCGCTCATGATCACCAGTGGTCCGGACATCTGGGAGTCACCAAGACTTATGATCGTGTTTTGCGACATTTCTTTTGGCCTGGTTTAAAACAAGATGTGGCTCAGTTCTGTCGGACTTGCCACACCTGTCAAGTAGTTGGGAAACCGAACCAGGTTATTTCCCCCGCGCCTCTTTGTCCCATACCGGCCATAGGTGAACCATTCGAACATGTGATGGTTGATTGTGTTGGACCATTACCAAAAACAAAATCTGGTAACCAGTTTATGTTGACAATTATGTGTGTGGCCACCAGGTACCCAGAGGCCATTCCTCTGCGAAGGATTACTGCTCCGGTGGTGAGTAAAGCGTTGATCAAATTCTTCTCAACTTTTGGATTACCTAAGGTGATACAAACTGATCAGGGTACGAATTTCCTTTCTAAACTTTTCAAACAAGTGTTAAAATCCTTGTCAGTTACACACCGTGTGTCAAGCGCATATCACCCAGAGTCTCAGGGTGCGCTTGAACGTTGGCATCAGACCCTGAAGTCTATGCTCCGTAAATATTGTTTGGAATCTGAGAAAGATTGGGATGAGGGAGTTCCTCTAGTGTTGTTTGCTGTCCGTGAGACAGTACAGGAATCCCTAGGGTTCAGCCCAGCTGAACTGGTGTTTGGACACACCATGAGAGGACCTATGAAAGTCCTTAAGGATCAGTTTTTGTCACAAGAGTTGTGTGTGAAAGAAAATGTGTTGGACTACGTTAGTCGCTTTCGTGAGCGCCTACATGCTGCCTGTGCTCTAGCAAAGGAAGCGCTGTCTTCCTCACAGAAACGGATGAAACGACACTATGACACACAGGCTGTTTCTCGTTCACTGCAGCCAGGTGACCGAGTTCTTGTGTTGTTGCCTGTGCCAGGAGCGTCATTGTCAGCACGTTTCGCTGGTCCTTATGTCATTGAAAAGAAACTAACTGAAACTGACTATGTGATACAGACTCCTGATAGAAAACGCCAATCTCGTGTGTGCCACGTTAACATGTTGAAGACATACCACAACAGACCCGTTACTCAGGTAGACAGTCCAGAGAAACTGGCCGAGTCGGCTGTCTCTGTTGCTGCTACGGCTGTAGTGGGAGGTCATGTTAATGATGTGGACGGAGATGGTTTGGAGTTGCGCAATACTCAGCAGCAGTGTGCTAGATTGCCCAATTCAGAGATGCTGCTGTCTCTCCCGTCAAGCCTGATTCATTTAACGGACAGACAGTCAGATGATATTGTGAGACTATTACACAGCTTTCCATGTCTTTTTAATGATGTTCCTACATGTACAAATGTGTTAGAACATGACATTAATGTTGGAAACGCTGCACCTATCAAGCAACATCCTTATCGTGTCAACGTCGCTAAGAGAAAGATAATGAGGGGTGAGGTCGGTTATTTGCTGGAGAATAACCTGGCTATGCCAAGTTCAAGTCCTTGGAGTTCTCCGTGCATTCTGGTTCCTAAACCTGATGGGACATCCAGATTATGTACGGACTATCGGAAAGTCAATGCTGTCACAGTGCCCGACTCGTTCCCGTTACCCAGACTGGATGACTGTATTGATACTGTTGGTGCTGCTACCTATGTAACCAAATTAGATCTTCTAAAAGGTTACTGGCAGGTGCCGTTAACCCCACGTGCCTCCGACATCTCTGCATTTGTGACCCCAGATCACTTCCTACAATATGCTGTCATGGCATTTGGGATGCGGAACGCACCAGCCACTTTCCAACGCCTGGTTAACACAGTATTGGCTGGAGTTCCTAATTGTAGTGCTTACCTTGATGATCTGGTCATTTATTCAACTGAGTGGTCTGATCATGTTAACACTCTAAGGGTAGTGTGTGAACGTCTAGCAACCGCTTCTCTAACCCTGAACTTAGCAAAGTGCGAGTTTGGGAAGGCTACTGTTACTTATCTTGGTAAACAGGTCGGCCATGGTCAGGTGCGCCCTGTAGATGCCAAGGTCTCAGCTATAAACGCATTTCCCGCACCTACCACCAGAAGAGAGCTACGCCGTTTTTAGGGATGGTTGGCTACTACCGTAGTTTCTGTAAAAATTTCTCTGCGGTAGTTGCTCCATTAACGGATTTGCTCAGTCCGGCGAGAAAATTTGTATGGTCTGAAGATTGTTGTACTGCTTTCAACACTGCTAAAGCACTCTTGTGTAGTACTCCTGTTCTTGCTGCGCCAGATTTTGAGCGGCCGTTTAAACTGGAGGTAGATGCAAGTGCCAGAGGTGCTGGTGCTGTTCTACTGCAGCAAGACCAGAGTGGAGTGGACCATCCTGTCTGTTATTTTTCACGGAAATTTAACAAATGTCAGACAAACTATTCCACCATTGAACAAGAAGCTCTAGCTTTGTTGTTAGCTCTGCAGTACTTTGAAGTTTATGTTGGTTCCAGTGCATTACCAGTGGTAGTGTATACTGACCATAACCCCTTAGTTTTTCTCCACCGGATGTACAACCAGAACCAGCGCCTTATGCGTTGGGCACTTGTCGTGCAAAATTATAATTTGGAGATCCGCCACAAAAAGGGGTTAGATAATGTGTTGGCAGATGCTTTGTCTCGTGTGTAATGATCTAGGTTTTTTTTTTGTTATCCCGATAGGATGATTTGTGAATTTGGGTGTTGTGATAGTACGTGTGTCGCAAACCATTTTGGTTTGCTCTTTTAAGGGTGGGAGTGTTACGGATACAGGTATCCTGTGTTTTTGTGTGTTCCTACTCTTTCTGCCCTAATCACAGGTGTCCTGTATGTTCCTGATTGGTGGTCGTTGAGGTGTCTGCTGATTGGACCAATCAGTGAACATTCCTGTTAATTGCACCACCTGTTATTCGTTTGTTCAATCACACATCCCATTTTATAAAAACCAGACTTGTGTTTGTTGCAGGAGAGAGAGACTTTTTGCCATATGTGAGTATGGACACGGTGGTGTCCTGTGTGTTGTGTACGCACTAAGTTGTTGGTTACCCTATTGGTAACATTATTAGAATATATTTCTTTACCTGAGTGTGGATACTGTTGTATCCGGTGTACTTATTTAATTGCTGAGTACCCTGTTTAGTAGTTTTGTGTGTTTTTTGGGAAAAGGGGGGTTTAAGCTAGTTGCCCTTGGGCGTACATTACCCGTAGGAAGAAATCTGTCTATAAACACCAGTTAGACCTGAGCGGACCACCCACTGTATTTTTGTATGGTAGCAGTAGCCTAGCGGTTCTTCAGGCAGGCTAGATCAGTTTAGGGGGTTTTACACTATTGTTTCATTTCTTGGGTCCTGCTCAGCCCTTTTTCCCAAACCCTTACCGTGTGTTCATAAATAAACACTTTGTGTTTGACGGTAGTTCATGGTAGTTGTGTCTTATTTGTTCTCACTATTCCATGCCACACTTATAATTTACATGAATTTATGTTACGGGTCTCATGTCCATCCACCCTAGATGTTTAGAGCCACGGGGTTCGTAACAGGTAACCACATTGGAACATTCCAACATTCATCTTTAAGGACATGAACTGGCAGAACAGGTTTCAGCAAAGTATGGAGTCATTGTTTTCAGGAAGGTGTCTCCATGGCGATAGGAGGGACAGGAGGCAGACCAAGGGCAAGGGAAGCCTCCTGAACTACTGCCCTACAAAGGCAAAGAGCAGTCTACGCAAACAGTGAATCTGAGACAAATGGCTTTAAAGTTGGGTTTTTTGTCCAATCATATCAACCATGACCAATGATCTGACCTATGACCCCTTAAATGCTGATACTGCACTCTGCCTTTGTATTACCTTAAACAGCTGCATGGGTCATGCAGAAGCAAAGTGCAGTATGTAGAAATCTAAATGTGTTTATCCAGCTTTCTTGTTGTTTTTCTGTTTGATGGAAACAGTTTGAGAGTTGTAACTATATTCCAACTGTATTTAATGGTGTTATGTAGTCGTGTTTTCATGTTTTCAATATTGTATTGGAGTAGGCCTAACCCTCACCAATATTTCTGGTGATGGAGAGAGACACCAGACAAGACATAGAGACAGCAACAGAAGAATAGGATATGATGGAGAGAGACACCAGACAAGACACAGAGACAGCAACAGAAGAATAGGATATGATGGAGAGAGACACCAGACAAGACACAGAGACAGCAACAGAAGAACAGGATATGATGGAGAGAGACACCAGACAAGACACAGAGACAGCAACAGAAGAATATGATATGATGGAGAGAGACACCAGACAAGACACAGGGACAGCAATAGAAGAACAGGATATGATGGAGAAAGACAGAACAGGCCATAACAGAAGAAAATAGACACAGGAGACAGTAACAAACTGGAACCTGAGGCAGCAACAGACAAGACACAGACAGCAACAGACAAGACACAGATTGAAACAGACAATACACAGACAACAGACAAGACACAGACAGCAGACAAGACACAGACAGCAACATTCAATTTACAGACAGCAACAGACAGGACACAGACAACAACAGACAAGACACAGAGAAAGTGACAGAAGAGGGCAGATGGAGAGAGAACCAAGGTTGGTTGAGCAGAAGAGGGCATACAAGAGAGACAGCAACAGAAGAGGGGAGACAAGAGAGACAGCAACAGAAGAGGGGAGACAAGAGAGACAGCAACAGAAGGGGGGAGACAAGAGAGACAGCAACAGAAGGGGGGAGACAAGAGAGACAGCAACAGAAGAGGGGAGACAAGAGAGACAGCAACAGAAGAGGGCAGACAAGAGAGACAGCAACAGAAGAGGGGAGACAAGAGAGACAGCAACAGAAGAGGGCAGACAAGAGAGACAGCAACAGAAGGGGGGAGACAAGAGAGACAGCAACAGAAGAGGGGAGACAAGAGAGACAGCAACAGAAGAGGGGAGACAAGAGAGACAGCAACAGAAGAGGAAAGACAAGAGAGACAGCAACAGAAGAGGGGAGACAAGAGAGACAGCAACAGAAGAGGAAAGACAAGAGAGACAGCAACAGAAGAGGAAAGACAAGAGAGACAGCAACAGAAGAGGGCAGACAAGAGAGACAGCAACAGAAGGGGGCAGACGAGAGAGACAGCAACAGAAGAGGGGAGACAAGAGAGACAGCAACAGAAGAGGAAAGACAAGAGAGACAGCAACAGAAGAGGGCAGACAAGAGAGACAGCAACAGAAGAGGGGAGACAAGAGAGACAGCAACAGAAGGGGGGAGACAAGAGAGACAGCAACAGAAGAGGGCAGACAAGAGAGACAGCAACAGAAGGGGGGAGACAAGAGAGACAGCAACAGAAGAGGGGAGACAATAGAGACAGCAACAGAAGAGGGCAGACAAGAGAGACAGCAACAGAAGAGGGGAGACAAGAGAGACAGCAACAGAAGAGGGGAGACAATAGAGACAGCACCAGAAGAGGGGAGACAAGAGAGACAGCAACAGAAGAGGGGAGACAAGAGAGACAGCAACATAAGAGAGGAGACAAGAGAGACAGCAACAGAAGAGGGGAGACAAGAGACAGCAACAGAAGAGGGCAGACAAGAGAGACAGCAACAGAAGAGGGCAGACAAGAGAGACAGCAACAGAAGGGGGGAGACAAGAGAGACAGCAACAGAAGAGGGGAGACAAGAGAGACAACAGAAGAGGGGAGACAAGAGAGACAGCAACAGAAGGGGGGAGACAAGAGAGACAGCAACAGAAGGGGGGAGACAAGAGAGACAGTAACAGAAGAGGGCAGACAAGAGAGACAGCAACAGAAGAGGGCAGACAAGAGAGACAGCAACAGAAGAGGGGAGACAAGAGAGACAGCAACAGAAGGGGGGAGACAAGAGAGACATCAACAGAAGGGGGGAGACAAGAGAGACAGCAACAGAAGGGGGGAGACAAGAGAGACAGCAACAGAAGAGGGCAGACAAGAGAGACAGCAACAGAAGAGGGCAGACAAGAGAGACAGCAACAGAAGGGGGGAGACAAGAGAGACAGCAACAGAAGGGGGGGAGACAAGAGAGACAGTAACAGAAGAGGACAGACAAGAGACAGCAACAGAAGAGGGGAGACAAGAGAGACAGCAAAGGAAGAGGGGAGACAAGAGAGACAGCAACAGAAGGGGGGAGACAAGAGAGACAGCAACAGAAGAGGGGAGACAAGAGAGACAGCAACAGAAGGGGGCAGACAAGAGAGACAGCAACAGAAGGGGGAGACAAGAGAGACAGCAACAGAAGAGGGGAGACAAGAGAGACAACAGAAGAGGGGAGACAAGAGAGACAGCAACAGAAGGGGGGAGACAAGAGAGACAGCAACAGAAGGGGGGAGACAAGAGAGACAGTAACAGAAGAGGGCAGACAAGAGAGACAGCAACAGAAGAGGGCAGACAAGAGAGACAGCAACAGAAGAGGGGAGACAAGAGAGACAGCAACAGAAGGGGGGAGACAAGAGAGACATCAACAGAAGGGGGGAGACAAGAGAGACAGCAACAGAAGGGGGGAGACAAGAGAGACAGCAACAGAAGGGGGGAGACAAGAGAGACAGCAACAGAAGAGGGGAGACAAGAGAGACAGCAACAGAAGAAGGCAGACAAGAGAGACAGCAACAGAAGAGGGGAGACAAGAGAGACAGCAACAGAAGGGGGGAGACAAGAGAGACAGCAACAGAAGGGGGGAGACAAGAGACAGCAACAGAAGAGGGGAGACAAGAGAGACAGCAACAGAAGAGGGCAGACAAGAGAGACAGCAACAGAAGAGGGGAGACAAGAGAGACAGCAACAGAAGAGGGCAGACAAGAGAGACAGCAACAGAAGGGGGGAGACAAGAGAGACAGCAACAGAAGAGGGGAGACAAGAGAGACAGCAACAGAAGAGGGGAGACAAGAGAGACAGCAACAGAAGAGGAAAGACAAGAGAGACAGCAACAGAAGAGCGGAGACAAGAGAGACAGCAACAGAAGAGGAAAGACAAGAGAGACAGCAACAGAAGAGGAAAGACAAGAGAGACAGCAACAGAAGAGGGCAGACAAGAGAGACAGCAACAGAAGGGGGCAGACGAGAGAGACAGCAACAGAAGAGGGGAGACAAGAGAGACAGCAACAGAAGAGGAAAGACAAGAGAGACAGCAACAGAAGAGGGCAGACAAGAGAGACAGCAACAGAAGAGGGGAGACAAGAGAGACAGCAACAGAAGGGGGGAGACAAGAGAGACAGCAACAGAAGAGGGCAGACAAGAGAGACAGCAACAGAAGGGGGGAGACAAGAGAGACAGCAACAGAAGAGGGGAGACAATAGAGACAGCAACAGAAGAGGGCAGACAAGAGAGACAGCAACAGAAGAGGGGAGACAAGAGAGACAGCAACAGAAGAGGGGAGACAATAGAGACAGCACCAGAAGAGGGGAGACAAGAGAGACAGCAACAGAAGAGGGGAGACAAGAGAGACAGCAACAGAAGAGGGGAGACAAGAGAGACAGCAACATAAGAGAGGAGACAAGAGAGACAGCAACAGAAGAGGGGAGACAAGAGACAGCAACAGAAGAGGGCAGACAAGAGAGACAGCAACAGAAGAGGGCAGACAAGAGAGACAGCAACAGAAGGGGGGAGACAAGAGAGACAGCAACAGAAGAGGGGAGACAAGAGAGACAACAGAAGAGGGGAGACAAGAGAGACAGCAACAGAAGGGGGGAGACAAGAGAGACAGCAACAGAAGGGGGGGAGACAAGAGAGACAGTAACAGAAGAGGGCAGACAAGAGAGACAGCAACAGAAGATGGCAGACAAGAGAGACAGCAACAGAAGAGGGGAGACAAGAGAGACAGCAACAGAAGGGGGGAGACAAGAGAGACATCAACAGAAGGGGGGAGACAAGAGAGACAGCAACAGAAGGGGGGGAGACAAGAGAGACAGCAACAGAAGAGGGCAGACAAGAGAGACAGCAACAGAAGAGGGCAGACAAGAGAGACAGCAACAGAAGGGGGGAGACAAGAGAGACAGCAACAGAAGGGGGGGAGACAAGAGAGACAGTAACAGAAGAGGGCAGACAAGAGACAGCAACAGAAGAGGGGAGACAAGAGAGACAGCAACAGAAGAGGGGAGACAAGAGAGACAGCAACAGAAGGGGGGAGACAAGAGAGACAGCAACAGAAGAGGGGAGACAAGAGAGACAGCAACAGAAGGGGGCAGACAAGAGAGACAGCAACAGAAGGGGGGAGACAAGAGAGACAGCAACAGAAGAGGGGAGACAAGAGAGACAACAGAAGAGGGGAGACAAGAGAGACAGCAACAGAAGGGGGGAGACAAGAGAGACAGCAACAGAAGGGGGGAGACAAGAGAGACAGTAACAGAAGAGGGCAGACAAGAGAGACAGCAACAGAAGAGGGCAGACAAGAGAGACAGCAACAGAAGAGGGGAGACAAGAGAGACAGCAACAGAAGGGGGGAGACAAGAGAGACATCAACAGAAGGGGGAAGACAAGAGAGACAGCAACAGAAGGGGGGAGACAAGAGAGACAGCAACAGAAGGGGGGAGACAAGAGAGACAGCAACAGAAGAGGGGAGACAAGAGAGACAGCAACAGAAGAAGGCAGACAAGAGAGACAGCAACAGAAGAGGGGAGACAAGAGAGACAGCAACAGAAGGGGGGAGACAAGAGAGACAGCAACAGAAGGGGGGAGACAAGAGACAGCAACAGAAGAGGGGAGACAAGAGAGACAGCAACAGAAGACGGCATACAAGAGAGACAGCAACAGAAGAGGGGAGACAAGAGAGACAGCAACAGAAGAGTGGAGACAAGAGAGACAGCAACAGAAGGGGGGAGACAAGAGAGACATCAACAGAAGGGGGAAGACAAGAGAGACAGCAACAGAAGGGGGGAGACAAGAGAGACAGCAACAGAAGGGGGGAGACAAGAGAGACAGCAACAGAAGAGGGGAGACAAGAGAGACAGCAACAGAAGAAGGCAGACAAGAGAGACAGCAACAGAAGAGGGGAGACAAGAGAGACAGCAACAGAAGGGGGGAGACAAGAGAGACAGCAACAGAAGGGGGGAGACAAGAGACAGCAACAGAAGAGGGGAGACAAGAGAGACAGCAACAGAAGACGGCATACAAAAGAGACAGCAACAGAAGAGGGGAGACAAGAGAGACAGCAACAGAAGAGTGGAGACAAGAGAGACAGCAACAGAAGAGGGGAGACAAGAGAGACAGTAACAGAAGAGGGAAGACAAGAGAGACAGCAACAGAAGACAGAGAAAGTAATGGAGAGAGGCAGAGGAGGGGAGATCAGACAGTAGACTGTATCACTTAAAGCTGCTCTATAGATTCTAATTACTGCACAGTGAGTGTGTGTGTGTGTGTGGGGGGGATATGTGTGTGTGTGTGTGTGGGGGATATGTGTGTGTGTGTGTGGGGGGGGTGTGTGTGTCTGTGAGTGTCTGTGAGTGTGTGTGTGTGTGTGGGGGGGTATGTGTGTGTCTGTGAGTGTGTGTGTGTGTGTGTGAGAGAGAGAGTAAATAATGGTAAAACAGCATTATGATGATAGTCATACAATGTCAAATATTTCTTAAGTATAAACATTCTCCATGATGAAATAACCTTAGGCCTACTATAATACAACATTGAAAACATGAAAACACGACTACATAACACCATTAAATACAGTTAGAAGGTAGTAACAACTATCAAACCGTTTCCATCAAACAGATAAACAACAAGAAAGTTGGATAAACATATTTAGATTTCTTGATGCTGCACTTTGCCGTTGCATTACCCATACACTTGTTTAAGGTCATACAAAGGCAGAGTTCAGTATCAGCATTTTAGGGGTCATAGGTCAGATCAGTGGTTATGGTTGATATGCACGGACATTTGCGTAGACTGCTCTTTGCCTTTGTAGGGCAGTAGTTCAGGCGGCTGCCCTTGCCCTTTAGTCTGCCTTCTGTCCCTCCTATCGCCATGGAGACACCTTCCTGAAAACAATGACTCCATACTTCATGTCCTTAAAGATTAGAATGTTCCAATGTGGTTGGCCAAAAAGATGACAAGATAGATCACACATTCATCATTCAGGGTTACTATCAAACAGAAATGTCACATTTCTGGTTTGTCCATACCTTGTTTCCTGCTTGTAGCAGCGTGCGTTTACAGGAATCGTTCTCTCTAACTATAAGTCACATGATTTCATGAGAATATTTTTCTGCAGTAAGAGGGTAATGCAAGTCAAGGTGTCCTTGGATCAACGTCAACAAGAGTTATAACCAGCATTGTTAAATTAACTGTTGGAATTGCAAAAAAATATATATGTTTTTATTGTCAGATACACCGGATAGGTGCAGTGAAATGTGTTGTGTTACAGGGTCAGCCATAGTAGTACTGCACCCATGAAGCAAGTTAGTGTTAAGTGCCTTGCTTAAGGGCACATCAACAGATTTACACATTGACGGCTCGGGTATTCGAACCAGCGACCTTTCAGTTACTGGCCCAACGTTCTAACCGCTAGGCAATGTGACCATACCATACCAGGTCCCGCCCTAAAAGAAGACAATGTTTAAGTGTTCAAATGTAGTCCATGAAGAGGTATTAGGATTATGTGCACAGCTATTCTGACGTACAATTGTAAACAGCTGCTACACATTTGGTCAAAGATGAGTTAAGACCTAAATCAGGCTTCGTAGTATCTGTTATATCTTGTGACAAAGTGTCCTGGTTCAATTATCTTCTGTTTCAGAGAAAATGGAGGGTCAGATTTGCTGTAACTGCACAATCCCAGTAAAAACCAAGGAAACAGCAGTAAGTGAGGTTACTGCCACATGGCACAATTCCGCGGATAATTTTGGTCATGAAGTCAGTCTTGTCCAAAACTGAGTTTAGTGAGACTTGTGGTTGTGACTGCATCACAACGTGAATGAAGGTTGCCCACATGCCCACACCAAGTAATAATCAATTCAGAATGCAACTGCATGCGACCCAATCGTAATGCCTGTGGTAAATTTGGGTTGACTTTGGATATCCCTATGGGGCTAGTTAGGGACCATCAGTAAATTACACCATGTACATGGGACAACATGTTACAATTCCAATAGCTCCAAATTTGGATTGCAAAACTAAAGAGAAACATCAGACAAGACACAGAGACAGCAACAGAAGAATAGGATATGATGGAGAGAGACACCAGACAAGACACAGAGACAGCAACAGAAGAATAGGATATGATGGAGAGAGACACCAGACAAGACACAGAGACAGCAACAGGAGAATAGGATATGATGGAGAGAGACACCAGACAAGACACAGAGACAGCAACAGAAGAATAGGATTTGATGGAGAGAGACACCAGACAAGATGAAAGACATCAATAGACGACACAGAGAAAGTGATGGAGAGAGACAGAGGAGGGGAGAACACACAGTAGACCATCACTAAAAGCTGATATAGGGATTATAATTACTGCACTGTGTGTGTGTGGCGTGAGAGAGAGAGAGAGAGAGAGAGAGAGAGAGAGAGAGGGGGAGAGAGAGAGGGTGGGGAGAGAGAGAGAGAGAGAGACAGAGACAGAGAGAGAGAGAGAGAGAGAGAGAGAGAGAGAGAGAGAGAGAGAGAGAGAGAGAGAGAGAGAGAGAGAGAGAGAGAGAGAGAGAGAGAGAGAGAGAGAGAGAGAGAGAGAGAGAGAGAGAGAGAGAGAGAGAGAGAGAGAGAGAGAGAGAGAGAGAGAGAGAGAGAGAGAGAGAGAAAGAGTGTTTAGGTACTGTGGGATTATTTAATCAGTTTGGCTCATTGGACAGGTCAGAGTCTATATTTGAAGTTCTTGAGTGGTTTTTGGCAATACACTGGTGATGTATTCCTGGATTTAGCTGTTGAAATTCCTTCCTGGACCCTCCTACTGGCTGTGGGCTAAGCCACCGATGTCTTCAAATCTGTTACCCCTGGGGAGAGAGGAGCTGATACCCCTGGGGAGAGAGGAGCTGCTACCCCTGGGGAGAGAGGAGCTGCTACCCCTGGGGAGAGAGGAGCTGCTACCCCTGGGGAGAGAGGAGCTGCTACCCCTAGGGAGAGAGGAGCTGTTACCCCTGGGGAACGAGAGGAGCTGTTACCCCTGGGGAGAGAGGAGCTGCTACCCTTGGGGAGAGAGGAGCTGATACCCCTGGGGAGAGAGGAGCTGTTACCCCTGGGGAGAGAGGAGCTGCTACCCCTGGGGAGAGAGGAGCTTCTACCCCTGGGGAGAGAGGAGCTGCAATGAAGAGAGACGGCGACCCTGCTCGGGAAGAGCTTAATGACTGGTGATTGTTGGGGCACGTTTGGCAGGAGCTTCATTGATGAAGACTGCTGAACTTGCTGATGTTTCACAATATGCCATGGCCGTCTCAGTCACCAGGTCTCAACCCAATGGAAGACAACCATCAACAAAACACTCAATTATGGAATTTCTTGTGGAAGAATGATGTCACATCCGTCCAATAGAGTTCAAGATACTTTTTTTTCTTTTTTCTTTTTTCAACCTTGACAATAAACATGTTAATGAACCACAAACACTTGATGTTTAGGGATGGCACACACATAGGGAGACAGTTTGCGTTGCTTCCCACATATGCACCTAGGAAGATGTAGTGTTTCTCAACCTGTCATTTTACATAATGTTGCAAGACACATACCATCAAATGAATCCATAGACTTTTGTCCATATTTACAGAAGGCTGTCATTTCACAAATTGTTCCTATATTGAAAGGACATAGGGAAAATAAAGTCAAACATTTCAATACAAAATAATAAAAACAATCACAGCATTACTCAGTCTTAATGTATTTTAACCATATTAACCTGTTTAATCAAATTGTTTTCATTTGGAACACTAAATCAGAACTACATTTGGAGTTCCAGACACTTGTAGAATGTATGCCAAGGCACATTGTAAGAGCTATAAAGAGACAGGGAGTGGGAGAGAGAACAGGTAGAACCTGATATGGAAATGAGCAGAACAAACTAAAGGAACTTTCCACCACCGAATGATCATTCCAGACTCTACTTCTATTGAGAGACATATAAAAGGTAAGACGACGATTGTTATGATATTAATATAGTTGATGATATTGTTATGTGTATTAATATAGTTGATGATATTGTTATGTGTATTAATATAGTTGATGATATTGTTATGTGTATAATATAGTTTATGATATTGTTATGTGTATTAATATAGTTGATGATATTGTTATGTGTATTAATATAGTTGATGATATTGTTATGTGTATTAATATAGTTGATGATATTGTTATGTGTATTAATATAGTTGATGATATTGTTATGTGTATTCATATAGTTGATGATATTGTTATGTGTATTAATATAGTTGATGATATTGTTATGTGTATTAATATAGTTGATTATATGTTTTGTGGACAGTGTTATAATAGGCCTACTCTCCTTAACATGTTTTGGATATAAATTAGATGCGTGGGGTGAATTCGTTCTGTTTCCATCTGTGAGCCCCAGGGTGATCACTCCTACACTATCTAGAATCTAAAAGGGTTATTTGGCTGTCCCCATAGGAGAACCCTTTGTAGAACCCTTTTTGGTCCTAGGTAGAACCCTTTTGGGTTCCATGAAGAATCCTTTCCACAGAGGGTTCTACATGGAAGCCAGAAGGGTTCTACCTGGAACCCAAAAGCGTTCTCCTATGGGGACAGCCAGAGGACCCTTTTGGAACTCTTTTTTCTAAGAGTGTACTGTATCATAGGTCTATAGACTTGTCTTCTCAAAACAGGCTTAAAACACAACAAGCAACAACATTTTCTCTTTCTTATCTACTGTTAACTCTTTTCACTCAGGAAGGTATGTTGTGTGAAAGAGAGACAAATAAATACTGTGGAAAGACTAACAACAATTTACACTTCCTCAAAACAGGTTGTGTGTTCATTAGTGCCCACCGTAGCAAAACGTTTGGCAACAGAAACCGTTTAGGTCACCTTGTACAGCGTTTGGAGTAAACTGTTTATGCAACATTTTAAAACTGTTGTCTGTGGTGTAAACTAATGAATACTACCCAGGTAGTAGCCTACAACTCGGCTGTTGATGTTTGCCTCATGCTGTAACCTGAACTTAGCCTGAGGGGTGGACTATGATGCTAGCTAGATATACTGGTTTTCTAAAGTTAGCTAGCTTCAGTTATCTTCACATTCCAGCTCAGGCCTCATCCATAGGAATGTACAGAGTGCCAGTCATCAGGAAGGTGCTCTCAGAACGGAAAATATATAATGGCTTGACAGTTTAATCATACAAAATGGTGCTAACTGGACGTGGGCAAGTCAAATTCAATCAGTGGAGGTTGCTGAGGGGAGGACGGCTCATAGTAATGATACCATTCCACCTATTCCGTTCCAGCCATTACCACAAGCCCGTCCTCCCCAATTAAGGTGCCACCAAACTCCTGTGAATTCAATACATCAATATTCATTCGTCATAGTTCTACATTTCCCATTTCGCATGATAAATGTAATTGTATCATAGTTCTACTATAGTGTAGCGATCTGTGTAACTTCCGGCATGAGTTTACTGTGAACACTGAGGCTGTACCCATTTAAGTTACAGTTTTAACTTATCCAGAGCAACTTACATACATTGCGAGTGCATACATTTGTATTTTTTATACTGGAATCGAACCCACAACCCTGCCGTTGCAAATGCCATGCTCTACCAACTGAGCTACATCCCTGCCGGCCATTCCCATAATAATTAAAATGTCCTGTTGCTGCAGGATTATTTTCCTGCTGTAGCAAACTGGCTAAAATTAAGATCCTACATCTGTAGCAATACACCTCTCTTTGATGTACATGGCTATATCAGGATTGACTTTTGACCATTTGACATCTTTTATTTACTGTTGTTTAGGCTGGTTGAATGAGTTGCCTATAAAAGCTACTTCATCTGCAAGAGAACAGGCGGCTGCACCAGCGACTGTCAGAAGTTATGTGATTTCTTCATATGAAAGTGAAAGTAAGTGTGTAGCCTACGCAGTTACACAATGGCTGTTGAAACTGTGGCACATATTTCTCTGTAACATTAGAAGTCGGATGAATATGTTGATATGTAGGAAAGACGGGCAGACTCTCGTAGGTCTAGGCTAAACTACAAACTATTATAAGGTCAACGTCAGACATTCAATAGTCAGAGTAGGTTTGAGCTATGATCACTTATCATGCTGACAAACCTGATGGTCTCCATTTGAAATGGTGTGTAAAATACCATGCCTAGGCTACAAGCTCTGTCCTGCTACTGTTAGGTCTATAACGTTATGGGAACTGATCTGAACAGGTTTAGGCTGGTCATCTAGGATATGTAGGCTATAGCTGAGGTATAGACCTCCATCTGTATCAGCACTAGGCTCCTGCTACTGTTACTGTTATAACGTTATGGGAACTGATCTGAACAGGTTTAGGCTGGTCATCTAGACTATAGCTGAGGTCAGTGGTGATTTTAGCATGTCAATCTTGGTGGGGCAAAACATAAATAAAGGGGGATGCATGCCAGCAAAGCCACTCCACAACACAACACTAAACAATACATTCATTGCACTAAAACGGTTACAAACGGTGCCCACAAACTGTTAGGGCCTACATAAAACAGAGTCCCAACAGCAGAGTCCCAACAGCAGAGTCCCGACAGCAGAGTCCCGACAGCAGAGTCCCGACAGCAGAGTCCCAACAGCAGAGTCCCATCAGCAGAGTCCCGACAGCAGAGTCCCAACAGCAGAGTCCCAACAGCAGAGTCCCAACAGCAGAGTCCCAACAGCAGAGTCCCAACAGCAGAGTCC
Organism: Coregonus clupeaformis; assembly: GCF_020615455.1. Taxonomy (NCBI): domain Eukaryota; kingdom Metazoa; phylum Chordata; class Actinopteri; order Salmoniformes; family Salmonidae; genus Coregonus; species Coregonus clupeaformis. The sequence continues at coordinate 18,923 of NW_025536302.1, forward strand.
CAACATCAGAGTCCCAACAGCAGAGTCCCAACAGCTGTCCTATCATTTCTCTTCATTATTTCTCTTCATATGACAAGGATTAAAAAGGATTTGCCTGTAGATTGTCGACTTGATTCATGATGATGACTGCTGGCTAAGATTTTGAAAGTACGATGTTGACATGATCAGTCCAATCAAAGCTACTGTAGATATAATGTGATTTGACATCATTTTATCTGTGGCCAATGACCTTCTTGGATGGGCACTTCTAATGTAACTCTATGGCAGCACCCAAGGGGCTTGAATTTTCTAGCTCTACCCTTAGACTTGGCAGTGACGTAGTGTCCCCATGAGTGACAGAACACTGAGCCAATCACGAAGCAACGCTCTGTATTTTCTTCTAGCTTGCCCCACCACCACAGAAAGCACTGAGCTAGGCTGAAACACCTGCATTTTGGAGCTGCCTTACTCAAGAAAACAAAAAAGAGACCATGTTTTTTTGCAGCTTTATTAACTCAATGATATACATATTTATTTATTTTAAATTTTTTTGCAAACTGATATGTGACACGTATTAATGCCAAAATAACATGCAAAACAGGAAAGGCCACCTGCCCTGAATGATGGGTCGCTGGTTGAGAGAATGCCAAGAGTGTGCAAAGCTGTCATCAAGGCATCTGGTCAGAGGGGTGGTGGTACAGGAATCCTCATCTCTCCCAAGTGGACATTCTCAATTTTTCCCCTAACCCATCTGTCTATCTCCTCATTTGAATTCCATGCTGTCACAGTCACTAGCCCATTTAAGCTTAATATCCTTGTCATCTATCGCCCTCCAGGTTCCCTTGGAGAGTTCATCAATGAGCTTGACGCCTTGATAAGTTCCTTTCCTGAGGATGGCTCACCCCTCACAGTTTTGGGGGATTTCAACCTCCCTATGTCCACATTTGACTCATTTCTCTCTGCCTCCTTCTTTCCACTCCTCTCCTCTTTTGACCTCACCCTCTCACCGTCCCCCTACTCACAAGGCAGGCAATACGCTTGACCTCATCTTCACTAGATGCTGCTCCTCTACTAATCTCACTGCAACTCCCCTCCATGTCTCCGACCACTACTTTGTTTCCTTTTCTCTCTCGCTCTCCTCCCACACTACTCACTCTGCCCCTACACAGATGGTAATGCGCCGCCGCAACCTTCGCTCTCTCTCTCCCACTACTCTCTCCTCTTCCATCCTATCATCTCTTCCCTCTGCTCAATCCTTCTCCCTCCAATCTCCTGATTCTGCCTCCTCAACCCTCCTCTCCTCCCTTTCTGCATCCTTTGACTCTCTGTGTCCCCTATCCTCCCGGCCGGCTCGGTCCTCCCCTCCAGCTCCGTGGCTTGATGACTCATTGCGAGCTCACAGAACAGAGCTCCGGGCAGCGGAGCGGAAATGGAAGAAAACTAAACTCCCTGCCGACCTGGCATCTTTTCACTCCCTCCTCTCTACATTTTCTTCATCTGTTTCTGCTGCTAAGGCCACCTTCTACCACTCTAAATTCCAAGCATCTGCCTCTAACCCTAGGAAGCTCTTTGCCACATTTTCCTCCCTCCTGAATCCTCCCCCCCTCCTCTCTCTCTGTGGATGACTTCGTCAACCACTTTGAAAAGAAGGTTGACGACATCCGATCCTCGTTTGTTAAGTCTAATGACACTGCTGGTCCTGCTCACACTGCCCTACCCTATGCTTTGACTTCTTTCTCCCCTCTCTCTCCAGATAAAATCCTGCGACTTGTGACTGCAGGCCGCCCAACAACCTGCCCGCTTGACCCCATCCCCTCCTCCCTTCTCCAGACCATCTCCGGTGACCTTCTCCCCTACCTCACCTCGCTGATCAACTCATCCTTGACCGCTGGCCATGTCCCTTCCGTCTTCAAGAGAGCGAGAGTTGCTCCCCTTCTCAAAAAAACCAACACTCGACCCCACTGATGTCAACAACTACAGACCAGTATCCCTTCTTTCTTTTCTTTCCAAAACTATTGAGCGTGCCGTCTTTAGCCAACTCTCTTGCTATCTCTCTCAGAATGACCTTCTTGATCGAAACCAATCAGGTTTCAGGACTGGTCATTCAACTGAGACTGCTCTTCTCTGTGTCACGGAGACTCTCCGCACTGCTAAAGCTAACTCTCTCTCCTCTGCTCTTGTCCTTCTAGACCTGTCTGCTGCCTTTGATACTGTGAACCATCAGATCCTCCTCTCCACCCTCTCCGAGCTGGGCATCTCCGGCGCGGCTCACTCCTGGATTGCGTCCTACCTGACCGGTCGCTCCTACCAAGTGGCGTGGCGAGAAGCTGTCTCCGCACCACGTGCTCTCACCACTGGTGTCCCCCAGGGCTCAGTTCTAGGCCCTCTCCTTTTCTCCCTATACACCAAGTCACTTGGCTCTGTCATATCCTCACATGGCCTTTCCTATCATTGCTACGCTGACGATACACAACTAATCTTCTCCTTTCCCCCTTCTGATAACCAGGTGGCGAATCGCATCTCTGCATGTCTGGCAGACATATCAGTATGGATGACGGATCACCACCTCAAGCTGAACCCTGGCAAGACGGAGCTGCTCTTCCTCCCGGGGAAGGACTGCCCGTTCCATGATCTCGCCATCACGGTTGACAACTCCGCTGTGTCCTCCTCCCAGAGTGTGAAGAGCCTAGGCGTGACCCTGGACAACACCCTGTCGTTCTCCGCCAACATCAAGGCGGTGACCCGCTCCTGCAGGTTCATGCTCTACAACATTCGGAGAGTACGACCCTGCCTTACACAGGAAGCGGCACAGGTCCTAATCCAGGCACTTGTCATCTCCCGTCTGGACTACTGCAACTCGCTGTTGGCTGGCCTCCCTGCCTGTGCGATTAAACCCCTACAACTCATCCAGAATGCCGCAGCCCGTCTGGTGTTCAACCTTCCCAAGTTCTCTCACGTCACCCCCTCCTCCGCACACTCCACTGGCTTCCAGTTGAAGCTCGCATCCGCTACAAGACCATGGTGCTTGCCTATGGAGCAGTGAGGGGAACGGCACCTCTGTACCTTCAGGCTCTGATCAGTCCCTACACCCAAACGAGGGCATTGCGTTCATCCACCTCTGGCCTGCTGGCTCCCTTCCTCTGCGGAAGCATAGTTCCCGCTCAGCCCAGTCAAAACTGTTCGCTGCTCTGGCACCCCAATGGTGGAACAAGCTCCCTCACGACGCCAGGACAGCGGAGTCACTCACCACCTTCCGGAGACATTTGAAACCCCACCTCTTTAAGGAATACCTGGGATAGGATAAAGTAATCCTTCTACCCCCCCAAATTGTAAAGTGGTTATCCCACTGGCTATAGGGTGAACGCACCAATTTGTGAGTCGCTCTGGCTAAGAGCGTCTGCTAAATGACGTTAATGTGCCCTTGAGCAAGGCACTTAACCCTAATTGCTCCTGTAAGTCGCTCTCGATAAGAGCGTCTGCTAAATGACTAAAATGTAAATGTAAATATAAATGTAATGCAAAGGTGTCTGTGAGGCCATCAGAATGCATGGCCCGGATGTGTGAAAAATATAAAATATAAAATATATTTTGATTTGTTTAACACTTTTTTGGTTACTATATGATTCCATATGTGTTATTTCATAGTTTTGATGTCTTCACTATTATTCTACAAAGTTGAAAATAGTAAAAATAAAGACAAACCCTTGAATGAGTATGTGTTCTAAAACTTTTGACCGGTAGTGTATATATTTTTTACGTTGTTAGCAAACTGATATGTGACACGTATTAATGCCACAATAACATGCAAAACAGGAAAGGCCACCTGCCCTGAATGAGAGGTCGCCACTTGCTGAGGTATAGACCTTGATCTGCTTTACACAACAACAACAAAAACTGTTATACATTATAACCTAACCTACTTTAAATAATAAAAAATATCTTAATTGTTGCAAAAAACCTTTCTGTATAGATCACTGATCCCCCCCAGATCAATCAAGCCTGTTTTAGCCCTTCTGTCTACATTCTCAGATATGTTTAGAAAAGAACAGATTCAAAAATAATAAATGGCCGACTTTTAATGAATACAAATAAGTGTGTGAAGAGATGTCACAACTACATATTCATGTGATTGCATTAAATCACCTGACTGTTTCGATATGTCTGTTAGTAAATGTTTTGTAAGAGATAATTAATAAATGATAACAATTCACATTCAAGAATTACTGTGTTACTGTGTTAACTACAACCAACATGTTGGATCTCTTTTTAGGGGTCAGTGGTCTAAAATGAGTCTCTCTGGGGAGAGAGAGGAGGGGGGCCCTGCCTCTAAAATGAGTCTCGCTGGGGAGAGAGAGGAGGGGGGGCCTGCCTCTAAAATGAGTCTCTCTGGGGAACATGACACCAAAGCTAAGAGGTGAGATGACAATTTTGTTTAAGAATTATTAAGAGTTTATTTCGTAAATGCTATTTCCACAATTTTTCACATGTGTTTTTTAATCAGAAATGGTTGCTTATGGGTACCTTCAATATTACTGTTCTCAGATGTTTAATTAATAGATTTTAGATGTATATCATTATTATTATTTTTATTGCAAAACGCTATATATCCATTGTTTAGCTGAAATGGAATGTTCGTATCCTGTATATTTAACTGTATTATCTGGTTGTCTCACCTAGCTATCTTAAGATGAATGTGCTTACTGTAAATCGCTCTGGGTAAGAGCATCTGCTAAACAGGTGGGGCTCTGCCCTGAATGACAGGTCACCACTGCTCCAAAGCAATTACATGTTGCACAGGAACCACTGACTCACTGCATGTTTCTATTATCAAGACACCTGCTGGTACCTCTTAACTGGTTAGGACAGCTCATGAGGTGTCCTAAATATCTGCCAACTAGGTGGGACGCTTATGAATAAAGAGGCTTCATGCATAACTTTAATTTATACCCATAAGAGTAGGACTAAAATGGCTTTATTCTCAGCACTTATACGACACATTTTCTATTCTGAGACGCTTTTTGGATATGGGCCCAGATCTCAAAATATTGTAACGACCCAGTATTAAATTAGTCTGTCTGGGGAGAGAGAGGACCAATTTTCTAATCTGAGACGCTTTTTGGATACGTGCCCAGATTTTGTTTTGTTTTACATAATAAAAAAATAATATTACTAATGTACCCGACGGTAAAGACTGGGTTTAGTTTATTGTGTGGCAGTGCTCATGTCCACGTTCTGAAACTGTCCGCGTCCCCGTACAGAACTGTCCGCGTCCACGTACGGTTTGGCGCCAAGCATATTGTCCAGTTACGCGCAGAGTGGGCTGAGGTGATGTTGGGGAATAACGACAGAGTTCGTTACAGTGTTGAGACACCGAAGTTTATTGTTCAATTTGCTTTTTTGCTTAATGGTCAGTGACAGTATGAGTGTAGCCAGATCCTTTTCACTCGCTAGTCTTGTTTAATTGTGTGGTTCACCGGAATCGTCATCATCCTCGAAGGACAGACGAACGACCTGCTAGTTAGCCAAGCTAGTCGGTACAGCTAGCTAAGCTAGCTACTCTACCAGCAGCATCCTAGTTATCCTAGCTACCACTACATCATCACCGGCTGCCTGCATTTCTTGTGGACCGATGGAGCTCCCTGGTTGTTTCTTCCACCTGTTAAATACCGTGGAGGGCTTCTCCCTCTCTCGTTGACGGATGCTGGCTACCTACCATCCCTCTGTCCGGTTCTCCTCTTCACTAGATGGACGGTAACTTTAGTGTTTAATCCCTCTGTGTCCAAGGACTGAACTTTTTGAATATTATTTTCGGGGCGCCTCAAGTTACATTTTTTACAACGTTTATTTCTGATAAAATTAGTTCATTGCATCCGCCATGGAGCCCAGTTTCATAATATTACCTTCTGTCCCTGGTTATGAAGTAATCGCGAAAAAACAGGCCTTATGTTTGGTCATTTTTCACCCTGCCAGCTCCTATTAGTTCTACTGTAGGTTTACCTCAGGTAACTTATTATTAACAAGGTTACGGCTACTTGGTGAGCGTTAACCCTGTAGGTTTACCTCAGGTAAGTTATTATTAACAAGGTTACGGCTACTTGGCGAGCGTTAACCCTGTAGGTTTACCTCAGGTAAGTTATTATTAACAAGGTTAGGGTTACTTGGTGAGCGTTAACCCTGTAGGTTTACCTCAGGTAACTTATTATTAACAAGGTTACGGCTACTTGGTGAGCGCGCTCAATGTTAACCTGAGCACATGTTGTGGTGAGCCACAGTCTAAGAGGTGTTGTCTGGCGCAAAGCCATCAAATTTCTGGTCATGGTTAAACATATTTGTTTTAAGAAAAAAGTGTACAATCTAAACAAAACTCATGTCCCTGTCCTCTTTTTCAAGATGTGGCAGATTTAAACAGCCAGAATACATTTTTTTATGAAGAAATAAAAAAAATCTGATGTCTTGTTGTTTCTAAATGGCTGCTGGGTAATTTGATATGCATCGAAATCTTCGTTCGTAGGCATCAAATTGAGCGAATGCTGCGCAGGTTCACTGAGATGCAAACCAAATGGGTATAATGGGGTGATTGTTGTCTAATCGGGTGGTCTAGCTAATAGATTTGTAGATCTAGATTATGAGATTATTATTAGATATGCACTCACTAACTGTAAGTCGCTCTGGATAAGAGCGTCTGCTAAATACAGTGGGGGAAAAAAGTATTTAGTCAGCCACCAATTGTGCAAGTTCTCCCACTTAAAAAGATGAGAGAGGCCTGTAATTTTCGTCATAGGTACACGTCAACTATGAGAGACAAAATGAGGAAAAAAAATCCAGATAATCACATTGTAGGATTTTTAATGAATTTATTTGCAAATTATGGTGGAAAATAAGTATTCATCATTTTCCCCACTGTATGTAAAATGTAAATGTAAAAAATGTAATGAATGAGTTATGTAGTACCCACAGATGGCCAAAGGGAGGCGCAAGAGTGCTATAAACCCATACTGTTTTTTGCCATAAAAACCCTAAACCTAACAATCAATCAAATGTATTTATAAAGCCCTTTTTACACCAGCAGATGTCACAAAGTGCTATACAAAAACTCTTACCCTACTTATAACCTATTTTATCCGTAACCCTAACCCCTAATTTTAGGGTAGGGTAGCCTAGAACACTTTTAGAAACTATTTTAGTAATAATATTATCTTAGTAAATACAATTATAGTATTAAATAGCGTTTTGATTATTTTGTTGTTGTTTTATTATATGTATAATTGCAAGACAGAACACAGGATAAATAAGACATATTTGTTTTATTTTTCAAATGTGTTTTGAATTGGGTGACCTAGTAACCTCTGTGTGAAAGTCCAGAAATTGGCGTGGGGCAGGTTTGAGACTGATCTAATAAACTTTATTTCTCAGCTGCCTCACCAATGTCTGTACGTGAATTAATAACTTTTAATAGCTAAATATTTCCAATAGATGGCAGCATAAGACCACGAAGCATCAGTTATAGGCTACAAGCAGCAATATGATTGACATAACGGGGGACCAGTATGAAAAAATATATATATATGTATTCACTAACTGTAAGTCGCTCTGGATAAGAGCGTCTGCTAAATGACTAAAATGTAAAATGTAAATGTACATAAAATATTATGCAACCAAATACTATATGTCCCATGATTTTCTAAAATGGTCACTCATTACTTTAGTTAGCTATATATCTCGTATTAGGCCTGTGTTGCTTCTGGAAGAGCAATTAAATAGTGCCTATAGCAGGTGTTGAACCCCGGGTAAATAATCACTAGTCAGATGCTCCAACCTCAACCCTAGTATACATGCATTTAAAAATAACTAATATATCGATTAAACAACCTCGGAATTGAAAAGACGAGTGCGTCTTCCAGCCCACCAATGAATTACATCATGCAACCCTCCCGGTTAGCAAATGTACCTCAACATGCCCCTCGCTTGTGCTAGAAGGCAGAGTGCTCGCTGCTGGTTGATGAATCTGACAATGAATGTACCAGGAAAATACGTTTTTCTCAACCAGAGGTGACTAAATTAATGTTCAGGCTTATTGATAATCGTTATAGTAATCAAGTATAATTTCAAAACATGAGCATTAAACAGGTAATAATAAACATGAATCATCATTATATTACTTCACAGTAATCTGTTAAATGCTTTTTCAGTCGTTCCTCTTGCATTAGCAGTGTGGAAAGGGACAGTAAAAAGAGTGTGCAGGAGTTTTCCTGTGAGGGGGAGTGGTGGTGTATCCAGGGAGAAAACTAAACTGAGCTTCTGAAATGTCATTCATGGTCTTATGCTGCCATCTATTGGAATTATTTAGTAACTGCAGTAGTACTGAATAAAGTGTATCCTTACTAAAGTAGTATTTAATTAATTAGTTAATTTTACCACTTACAACCATAAAATAACAATTTATAGCATAACAAACAATGAAACTGACATAAACCAAAAACACCATACATTTAGTTAACTATATATATATATATATATATATATATATATATATATATATATATATATATATATATATATATATATATATATATATATATATAAATATATACTATTTATTTATATGGGTGACATTATCTGCCAAAGTAACACCACTGTAGATAAAGAAGAGCTCTCCAGTAGGTGAACCAAAACATTCAAAGGTCATTTTCTCAAAATTGAGGTTACAAGTTTATCATCTTTCAAAGCAGAATTACTTTCCCATTGTTCCTCAACTGTAGTGTATGATATACATTTTTCTAGCTGATTCTCTACTTTTATCCAATGTAAAAACACAATTTCAAATTTTGCTACATAAGATCAAGCCGTTCGGTCACGTTTGACTGAGGCAGATATATATTATTACTGTGTAAAACCTAGCAGTACTACTTATTTCTCTGAGAGTGAGGCAGTTATATAGCATTTTGCAAAAAAACATGATTATTTGTCTCTCTGAAATGAAACCATCAAGTGATAGATTTTAAACAAATATATGTCTGTCATTGAACAATCCCATGCCATGATTAGATAGTAAAAAAACACACCTATCTCTTTCATAATTTCTTTAAACAATAAAAGCTAATTTACGAACATTTCTGAAAATGGATATATAGCGTTTTGGAATGAAACTCTTGTTTCCCAATCTGAGCTCAGAGTAGATGAGAGATGTAATGTTTGTCTCTGTTATGTTGAAGCCCAATCAAGCAGGAGAGACCAGCCTCCCCTGTACCCAGCTGTGTGTCCATGAAGAGTGACAAGTCTATGGGTCTTCCTGAACACTTTAGAAAGGGAGACTTTTCTACTGAACAAAGGTAAGAAGAACTCATGGGTCATGGTCAGTGAGTTAAACAACACTGTCTCTAGTCATTTCTCCTCTCCCATTTTACCATTTATTTTTGTTGTTTTGATAATCCATAGGCTAATCCTTTTTTCCATTTTCAAAGTCCTGAAACAATATTAAACTAACACAACATTCCCTCCCTGTGTGTGTGTGTGTGTGTGTGTGTGTGTGTGTGTGTGTGTGTGTGTGTGTGTGTGTGTGTGTGTCAGTGAGTGTGTGTGTGTGCACTCCCTGGATGAGGAGATATAATCTCTATCCTGATTGCCGAGTCACTTTTACACCTACCTACATGTACATATTACCTCAACTACCTGGTACCCCTGCACATTGACTCAGAACTGGTACTCCTTGTATATAGTCTAGTTATTACCTCAACTACCTGGTACCCCTGCACATTGACTCAGTACTGGTACTCCTTGTATATAGTCTAGTTATTACCTCAACTACCTGGTACCCCTGCACATTGACTCAGTACTGGTACTCCTTGTATATAGTCTAGTTATTACCTCAACTACCTCGTACCCCTTGACATTGACTCAGTACTGGTACTCCTTATAGCCTTATTATTATTATTTCATTGTGTTACTATTTACTTTTTCTTTGTTTTTAACTGCATTGTTGGGAAAGGGCTCGTTAGTAAGCATTTCACGGTAAAGTGTACACCTGTTGTATTCAACGCATGTGAGAAATACAATTTGATTTGAAGGTCATTGGCTCTAACGGTCGTCTCGTGCCGAACAGCGCATGTTCGGATGTTGAAGCACTGTGGCTAGGAAAAACTCCCTGGAAAGGCAGGAACCTAGGAAGAAACCTAGAGAGGAACCAGGCTCTGAGGGGTGGCCAGTCCTCTTCTGGCTGTGCCGGGTGGAGATTTTAACAGTCCATGGCCATTAAGGCCAGATCGTTCTTCAAAATATTCAAATGTTCATAGACGACCAGCAGGGTCAAATAATAATCACAGTGGTTATAGAGGGTGCAACAGGTCAGCATCTCCGGAGTAAATGTCAGTTGGCTTTTCATAGTCGAGCATTCAGAGGTTGAGACAGCAGGTGAGAGCGCGAGAGAGAGAGCGAGAGAGAGAGAGAGCGAGAGAGAGCGAGAGAGAGAGAGACGGAGAGGGAGAGAGAGCGAGGGTAACAGTCAGCCAGATTAGGCTACAGGTAAAGAAATAACCTGGCTGTTGTTGACAAGCATGGACCTATTCAGTTCATATCCATATTATTAATATTTGATTCATTGATTGAAATTACGACCCCATCCTCAGTAGCCTATTCCAGCAGGCTACTGGGCAACAGAAGCACTTCCTACCTCAACATCGTCTTGCTATTCATGTTAAATAAATTCATCTGTCAATTTGAACTAAGCAAGCTGTTAAATCATTCAGCTTACATCTTGCCTACATGTTGCCCAGGTTACTGGAATAAGATGTAGGCCTATCAGGGGCACATTTTTTGGGATCGTTTTCAGGCCTTGTGTGTGGGTTTTGAGTAGTCATTGGGCTAGAAAAAGTAATTGCATTAAATCACCTGACTGTTTGGATGTGTCTGTTACTTAATGTTTTATTGCTGAGAGATAATGAATAAAAGAGAACACTGTGTTAACCGCAACCAACATGCTGGATCTCTGTTTAGGGGTCAGTGCTCTAAAAGGAGTCTCTCTGGGGAGAGAGAGGAGGGGGGCCTTGCCTCTAAAAGGAGTCTCTATGGGGAGAGAGAGGAGGGGGGCCCTGCCTCTAAAATGAGTCTCTCTGGGGAGAGAGAGGAGGTGGGCCCTGCCTCTAAAATGAGTCTCTTTGGGGGACATGACACCAAAGCTAAGAGGTGAGCTGAAAATATTGTTTAAGAATTTATATTCCAAAGTGCTATATAGGAGAAAGAAAATCACATTTGTGTTTTTTCATCAGAAATTATTACTAATAGGTACCTTCAATATAACTATTGTAGATTTTAGATGTGGTTTAAAACCATTGTTTAGCTGGAATGTAATGTTCGTATCCTGTATATTTGACTGTGATACGTGGTTGTCTCACCTAGCTACCTTAAGATGATGTCAGAACGCTGCGTGTGGATGTGGTGCAGGGAATCAAGCGCAGGAACAAGGGTGTTCGTCAACAGACTTTAGTACATCCAAAACAGGAATGAGTCGCCAACCCAACCGGGTGGCACGAACAATTACGCACAACAACAACAGTGCGAAAACAAGAAAAAAGCGCACGCTCTTATGAGAGAGGAAACTCCTCAATGGCAACAGCTGACAATAATAATCACACATAACACAACACACGATAACTAAATAGGAAAGAAAATCAAATACTAACCAAACAAAAACCAAACAAACATGAAAAATCGAACGGTGGTAGCTAGTACTCCGGGGACGACGACCGCCGAAGCCTGCCCGAACAAGGAGAAGGAGCAGCCTCGGCCGAAACCGTGACAGATGAATGCATTTACAGATGCCATATCTTCATTTGACCTAGTTTCTCACAGCAGGAACATAATCCTGCAGCAATAGCAAATGTGCATTTTTATGTGGATTATAATTAAGGGATATTTTCTGATTGGGTTCATACATTTTTCATCAGGGAAAATCAAGTCTGACATTTTAAAGTGGAAATTACACACTTTAGACACCTTTATAAAGCCTTGTAGTGGTTTAATAATTTATTTAAACAATAAAAGCAAATTGACCAACATTTCTGAAAATGGATATATAGCGTTTTGGAATGAAACTCTTGTTTCCCCATCTGAGCTCAGAGTAGATGAGAGACGTAATGTTTGTCTCTGTTGTGTTGAAGCCCAATCAAGCAGGAGAGAATAGCCTCCCCTGTACCCAGCTGTGTGTCCATGAAGAGTGACCAGTCTATGGGTCGTCCTATGACCTTTAGAGAGGGAGACTTTTCAACTGAACAAAGGTAAGAAGAACTCATGGGTCATGGTCAGTGAGTTAAACAACACTGTCTCTAGTCATTTCTCCTCTCCCATTTTCCCATTTCTTTTTGTTGTTTTCATAATCCATAGGCTAATCCTTTTTTCCATTTTCATAGTCCTGAAACAATATTAAACAAACACAACATTCCCTCCCTCCCTGTGTGTGTGTGTGTGTGTGTGTGTGTGTGTGTGTGTGTGTGTGTGTGTGTGTTTGTGTGTGTGCACTCCCTGGATGAGGAGATGTAATCTCATGTTTTGTCCCCAGAAACCAACAGGAGAGATCAGAGTCAGAGATTCTCAGTGGTCAGTCTTCCCAGAGTCATCAAACAGACCTGGCCTCCATATTCAGTGTATGTGGTCCTGTAATGTACATTTGTTTTTGTTTACCTCAAGTAAAGTTGATCTGTCAATCATTCATTAATGTGTTAATGAGAAAGCATTTAGTCTCTTGCTTAACTTATTTACTTGATTTATTTCAGTTGCTTGAAGAGAATATTATAACATTTGTGAAGAACGAGCTGAAGATGTTCAAGAGGATTCTTAGTCCAGAACTCCCAGAAGGCTTTGAGAGTCAGAAGCAGGATAAGGAAGTGGTGGATGCTGAAGATGAGAAGCAGGAGAGCAGTGCCAGAGAGGGGGCTCTGAAGATCACACTGCACGTCCTGAGGAAAATGAACCAGAAGGAGCTTGCTGACACACTGAAGAAAAGTAAGAGTTGTCTGCCTCTTGTTGAATGATGTTTTAGAACATTTAAAAGCTGTAGCTAAAGTACAGCTAAAGTAGCTGTGTAACTCAGTGATATTGTAGCAGCCTTAACACAACACCTAGTGACCTCATCAAGTAGCAGCAGGGATGTGTTGTGGTGATTAATTGAGAGAGAGAGAGAGAGAGAGAGAGAGAGAGAGAGAGAGAGAGAGAGAGAGAGAGAGAGAGAGAGAGAGAGAGAGAGAGAGAATAATATAATCAGTCACATCAGTCTGTAATGCATTATGAAAACATTTATACAGACAAGAGAATAAATGATTATAATTTAAACTTTATAAGACAGTCTTACAATACTGTAGGCATTAAAACAGATGTAATATTAATATCCTCTGTGTTGTTTCTAGATTCAGATGAGCGTGCTGTGATTCTTCAACGTGACCTCAAATCTAATCTAAAGAAGAAGTTTCAATGTGTATTTGAGGGGATCGCTAAACAAGGAAACCCAACACTTCTCAATAAGATCTACACAGAGCTCTACATCACAGAGGGTGGAACAGGAGAGGTCAATAATGAACATGAGCTGAGACAGATTGAGACAACAACCAGGAAACAAGCAAGACCAGAGACTGCAATCAAATGTAACGACATCTTCAAACCCTTAACTGGACAAGACAAACTTATCAGAACTGTGCTGACAAAGGGAGTCGCTGGCATTGGAAAAACAGTCTCTGTGCAGAAGTTCATTCTGGACTGGGCTGAAGGAAAAGCAAATCAGGATGTCCAATTTATATTTTCATTCCCTTTTCGGGAGCTGAATTTGATGAAAAAGGACAAACACACTTTCATTGAACTTCTCAGTCACTTCTCAATCGAAACCAAAGAATCAAGAATCTCCAACTACGACAAGTACAAAGTTCTGTTCATCTTTGATGGTCTGGATGAGTGCCGACTGCCCCTAGACTTCCAGAAGAACAAGATCTGTTGTGACGTCACAGAGTCAACCTCAGTGGATGTTCTGCTGACAAATCTCATCAAGGGATATCTGCTTCCCTCTGCTCTCCTCTGGATAACTACCCGACCTGCAGCAGCCAATCAGATCCCTTCAGGGTGTGTTGACCAGGTGACAGAGGTACGAGGGTTCAATGACCCACAGAAGGAGGAGTACTTCATGAAGAGATTCAGTGATGAGGACCTGGCCAGCAGAATCATCTCACACATAAAGACATCAAGGAGCCTCCACATCATGTGCCATATTCCAGTCTTCTGTTGGATTTCTGCAATAGTCCTTGAACACATGTTGAGTACAGACCAGAGAGAAGAGATGCCCAAGACTCTGACTGAGATGTACTCACACCTTGTGGAGTTTCATACCAAACAGAAGAATGAAAAGTATCTTGGGAAAGAAGAGACAGGTCCACACTGGAATAAAGAGAGCATTCTTTCACTGGGAAAACTAGCTTTTCAACAGCTTGTGAATGGCAATCTGATTTTCTATGAAGAAGACCTGAAAGAGGCTGGCATTGATGTCAATGAAGCCTCAGTGTACTCAGGATTGTGCACACAGCTCTTTAAAGAGGAATGTGGGCTGTACCAGGACAAGGTGTACTGCTTCGTGCATCTGAGCATTCAGGAGTTTCTGGCTGCTGTATATGTGTTCCTCTCATTCATCAACAACAATGAGAATCTAATGGCCGAACCTCAAGTTACTGAAGTTACTGTCTACAAGAGTGCTGTGGATAAAGCCTTACAAAGTGAGACGGGAAACCTGGACCTGTTCCTCCGCTTCCTTCTGGGCCTCTCACTGGAGTCCAATCAGAAGTACTTACAAGGTCTACTGACAAAAACAAGAAGCAGCTCACAGAGCCATGAAGAAACAGTCAAGTACATCAAGGAGAAGATCAGGGAGAATCCCTCTCCAGAGAGGTGCATCAATCTGTTCCACTGTCTGAATGAACTGAATGACCATTCTCTAGTGGAGGAGATCCAAAGCTACCTGAGATCAGGAAGTCTCTCAGAAGCCAAACTGTCACCTGCACAGTGGTCAGCTCTGGTCTTTGTGTTGCTGACTTCAGAAAAGGAGCTGGATGTGTTTGACCCGAATAAATACTCCAGATCAGAGGAAGGTCTTCTGAGGCTGCTGCCAGTGGTCAAAGCCTCCAGAGCTGCTCTGTGAGTACATAAAATGACATTTAAGTACTAATCATCAGGAAGAAATATTCAGTTTAGAGAAAAATATATATTATAATATGTATATAATATATTATATTATATTGAAAAACTTACTGAATCAATGCATTGATGTTCATATTAGTATAACAATATGACCATGCAATTCTAGGAGACGGAAGATTAATCTATATGTTGTTTAAGAGAATAAACCAAATGCATCTGCCATTGTCCTTCTACACTACTGGTGTTAAATTAACAGTGTGTTTGTGAAATCATGATGATGTCTTTGCAGGCTGTCATTCTGTGGACTCACAGAGAAAGGCTGTGCTTCTCTGGTCTCAGCTCTGAAGTCAAACCCCTCACACCTGAGAGAGCTGGATCTGAGTAACAATGTCATGAAGGATACAGGAGTGAAGCTGCTCTCTGCTGTCCTGGCGAATCCCCACTGTAAACTGGAGACTCTGAGGTCAGTATTCCTGTAGTTGGTCAACAAGTGATAACTGTTCACCAGATCCACATGTGTTTACCAGGCACACATAGTCCACACCATATGTGTTTGGACAGTGAAGCTTACAGTTTTACATTTGGTGCTATGCTCCAGCATTTTGGATTTCAGATTGAATGTTTCATTATAGAATGTCACCTTTTATTTGATGTTAATGGTGAGAGGTTAGCATGTTTTGTTGTAGCCTCTGTAACTTTCTCACTCATTATTATTCATGATCCATTCATGATCTTTCTCAATCATGGCATCATTAGGATTCATTCAGTAGTGTTTAGAAACATGTTATCTACTCACAGAAAGGAAATTACTCAACGCCAAAGAATAGCAGCGTGGTTTTAATATGATTTGACTCTTTGCAGGCTGTCAGGCTGTCTAGTCACAGAGGAAGGCTGTGCTTCTCTGGTCTCAGCTCTGAAGTCAAACCCCTCACACCTGAGAGAGCTGGATCTGAGTAACAATGACCTGAAGGATTCAGGAGTGAAGCTGCTCTCTGCTGGACTGGGGAATCCCCACTGTAAACTGGAGACTCTGAGGTCAGTATTCCTGTATCACTCAATGAACACACACTCATTGGACACACACACACACACACAAGGATTAATTTAGTAGTGTTTAGAAACATGTTTTCTACTGTTAATAATGATACATTAATTCATGTATATACAGTACCAGTCAAATGTTTGGACACACCTACTCATTCAAGAGTTTGTCTTTATTTTTTCCATTGTAGAATAACAGTGAAGACATCAAAACTATGGAATAACAAATATGGAATAATGTAGTAACCAAAAAAGTGTTAAACAAATGAAAATATATTTTATATTTGAAATTCTTCAAATAGCCACCCTTTGTCTTGATGACAGCTTTGCACACTCTTGGCATTCTCTCAACCAGCTTCACCTGGAATGCAGTTCCCACATATGCTGAGCACTTGTTGGCTGCTTTTCCTTCACTCTGCCGTCCGACTCATCCCAAACCATCTCAATTGGGTTCAGGTCGTGTGATTATGGAGGCCAGGTCATCTGATGCAGCACTCAATCCCTCTCCTTACACAGTCTGGAAGTGTGTTGGGTCATTGTCCTGTTGAAAAACAAATGATAGTCCCACTAAGCCCAAATTAGATGGGATGGCGTATCGCTGCAGAATGCTGTGGTAGCCATGCTGGTTAAGTGTGCCTTGAATTCTAAATAAATCACAGACAGTGTCACCAGCAAAGCACCCCCACACCATAACACCTCCTCCTCCATGCTTTACGGTGGGAACTACATATGCTGAGATCATCCGTTCACCCACACCGCTTCTCACAAAGACACGGCGGTTGGAACCAAAAATCTCAAATTTGGACTCCAGGCCAAAGGACAGATGTCCACCTGTGTAATGTCCATTGCTCGTGATTCTTGGCCCAAGCAGGTCTCTTCTTCTTATTGGTGTCCTTTAGTAGTGGTTTCTTTGCAGCAATTCAACCATGAAAGCCTGATTCACACAGTCACCTCTGAACAGTTGATGTTGAGCTGTGACTTGAACTCTGTGAAGAATTGATTTGGGCTGCAATTTCTGAGGCTGGTAACTCTGATGAACGTATCCTCTGCAGCAAAGGTAACTTTGGGTCTTCCATTCCTGTGGCGGTCCTCATGAGAGCCAGTTTCATCATAGCGCTTGATGTTTTTTGCGACTGCACTTGAAGAAACTTTCAAAGTTGTTGAAATGTTCCGTATTGACTGGCCGTCATGTCTTAAAGTAATGATGGACTGTCATTTCTCTTTGCTTATTTGAGCTGTTCTTGCCATAATATGGACTTGGTCTTTTACCAAATAGGGCTATCTTCTGTAAACCCCCCTACCTTGTCACAACACAACAGATTGGCTCAAACACATTAAGACGGAAATAAATTCAACAAATTAACTTTTAAGAAGGCACACCTGTTAATTGAAATGCATTCCAGGTGACTACCTCATGAAGCTGGTTGAGAGAATGCCAATAGTGTGCAATGCTGTCATCAAGGCAAAGGGTGGCTGTTTGAAGAATCTGAAATATAAAATATATTTGGATTAATTTAACACTTTTTTGGTTACTACATGATTCCATATGTGTTATTTCATAGTTTTGATGTCTTCACTATTATTCTACAATGTAAAAAATAGTAAAAATAAAGAAAAACCCTTGAATGTGTAGGTGTGTTCAAACTTTTGACTGGTAGTAGTATGTATATATACATATATGAATAGATATGGCAGGTTTCAGGACACTGATGTATCTGAAATTGTTGAAAGAATATATTTTCACACCAAAGAATAGCAGTGTGATTTTAATATGATTGTACTTTTGCAGGCTGTCACGCTGTCTAGTCACAGAGGAAGGCTGTGCTTCTCTGGTCTCAGCTCTGAAGTCAAACCCCTCACACCTGAGAGAGATGGATCTGAGTAACAATGACCTGAAGGATTCAGGAGTGAAGCTGCTCTCTGCTGGACTGGGGAATCCCCACTGTAAACTGGAGACTCTGAGGTCAGTATTCCTGTAGTTGGTCAACAAGTGATAACTGTTCACCAGATCCACATGTGTTTACCAGGCACACATAGTCCACACCATATGTGTTTGGACAGTGAAGCTTACAGTTTTACATTTGGTGCTTTGCTCCATCATTTTGGATTTGAGATAGAATGTTTCATATTAGGCGACAGTACGGAATGTCACCTTTTATTTGAGAGTATTTTCATACATATCTGTGTTACTGTTTAAAAATGAAATGAAGCACTTTACGTATCTAGTTCTCCCATTTGAAAAAGTCTTAATAATTTGGACATATTCACTTATATTGTATTAAAGTAGTCATAAGTTTAGTATTTGGTCCCATATTCCTTACCTGCAGTGATTACATCAAGCTTGTGATTCTACAAACTTGTTGAATACATTTGCAGTTTGTCTTGGTTTTGTTATAGATTATGTTTTTCCCAATAGAAACTGAATGGTGAATAATGTCCTGTCATTTTGGAGTCACTTCACTTGTATTGTCAGTAAGAATAGAAGATGTTTCTGAACACTTCTACATTCATGTGGATGCTACCGTGATTATGAATAATCATGAATGAATCATGAATGATGATGAATGAGAAAGTTACAGAGGAACAAGGATCATACCCCCTCTGTTATTGGTAATGGTGAGAGGTTAGCATGTTTTGTTGTAGCCTCTATAACTTTCTCATTCATTATTATTCATGATTCAGTCATTATTTTTCTTAATCATGTCATCATCAGGATTGATTTAGTATTGTTTAGAAACCTGTTATTGATATACTGATACTGCTTTTTAAACTGGTCTGGTCAGTACTCAAATATTTGTAATATGCATTTTTTTATCTACAAGCAATACTTTGATAATTAGTCATTTCTAATAATGATACATTCATTAATGAATAGATATGGCAGGTTTCAGGACACTGATATATCTGCACATTTGGAAAAAATATACTGCCACTATTTTCACCACCAAAGAATAGCAGTGGTTAGCAGGAGGAACTTCTGGATGCAATTAAAGACTTTAAGTCAGGGAAAACCTTTTTTGATATACTAAGAGGACCGTTATTAGCATGTTTTAACCACTCCTATGTAAATGGTAGATTATCTGACACTCAAGAAGAAGGTCTGATCTCATTATTACTGAAACAGGATACAAGTGGAAAATATAAAGATCCAGTCCATTTACAAAATTGGAGGCCCCTTACACTTCAGTGTTGTGATGCAAAAATCCTACCAAAATGTATAGCGCATAGAATTAAAAAGGTATTGTCGGATATTATTCATTCTAATCAGACAGGCTTTTTACATGGAAGATACATTGGAGATAATATAAGGCAAGTATTGGAAACAATAGAACACTATGGAAAATATGGGAAACCAGGCCTGCTATTCATAGCAGACTTCGAAAAGGCATTTGATAAAGTTCGACTGGGGTTTATATATAAATGCCTGGAGCATTTCAATTTTGGAGAATCTCTTATAAAATGGGTCAAAATCATGTTTAGTAACCCTAGGTGTAAAATAGTAAATAATGGCAATTTCTCCGAAAGTTTTAAACTGTCAAGAGGAGTGAAACAAGGTTGTCCACTATCGGCATATCTATTTATTGTGGCCATCGAGATGTTAGCTATTAAAATCAGATCCAATAATAATATCAGAGGATTAGAAATCCAGGGTTTAAAAACAAAGGTGTCATTGTACGCTGATGATTCATGTTTTCTTTTAAATCCACAACTAGAATCCCTCCACAGCCTCATAGAGGATTTAGATACATTTTCTAACCTCTCTGGATTACAACCAAATTATGACAAATGTACTATATTACGTATTGGATCACTAAAAAATACAATTTTTACATTACCATGTAGTTTACCAATAAAATGGTCTGATGGTGATGTGGATATACTTGGAATACATATCCCAAAGGAAATAAATGATCTCACTTCAATACATTTTAATAGAAAGTTAGCAAAAATAGATAAGATCTTACTACCATGGAAAGGAAAATACCTGTCAATTTGTGGAAAAATCACCCTGATTAATTCTTTAGTATTATCCCAGTTTACCTATTTGCTTATGGTCTTGCCTACGCCTAGCGAACAGTTTTTTAAATTATATGAGAAAAAATATTCAATTTTATTTGGAACGGCAAGCCAGACAAAATTAAAAGGGCATATTTATATAATGAATATGAATTCGGAGGACAGAAATTATTAAATATTAAAGCATTAGACCTATCACTAAAAGCTTCAGTCATACAAAAGTTATACTTAAATCCGAACTGGTTCTCAAGCAAATTAGTAAGATTGTCTCACCCAATGTTCAAGAAAGGCCTTTTTCCCTTTATTCAGATTACAACCTCTCACTTTCAGTTATTTGAAAAGGAAATAATCTCCCAAATATCACTATTTCTAAAACAAGCCATAGAAAGTTGGTTGCAATTTCAATTTAATCCTCCAGAAACGACAGAACAAATAATGCAACAAATATTGTGGTTAAATTCAAATATACTAATTGACAAAAAACCTTAATTTTTTGACAGAATGTTTAAAAAAGGTATAATCTTCGTAAATGATATCATCGGTAGGACTGGTGGAGTTATGTCGCACATGCAGCTAACAAAAACATATGGAAATGTCTGCTCTACCCAAAATTACAACCAAATAATTGCAGCCTTACCGCAAAAATGGAAGAGGAAAGTGGAAGGGGGAGAGAGTAAGGAACTTGTCTGTCGGCCTTGCATTAAAGAACATAATTGGTTAAAGAAAACTGTGATAAATAAAAAAGTATATCAGTTTCACTTAAGGACCAAAGGATTGACAGCCGTCCCATATAGATTGCAAAATAGTTGGGAAGAGATCTTTGACGTACCGATCCCATGGCATAGTGTTTATGAACTCACCACAAAACGACACCGGATTCAAAAATTTGAATCTTTCAATTTAAATTATTATATAAAATTCTTGCTACCAATAGAATGTTATTTATATGGGGGATACAATCTTCCCAGCTCTGCAGATTTTGCTGTGAAGAGACAGAATCGTTAGATCATTTGTTTTGGTTCTGTCCATTTGTAGCTTGTTTTTGGACACAGGTCCAGGAATGGCTAAAGGATTGCAATATTTACCTGGAGCTAACCTTGCAGATAGCATTACTGGGTGATCTGAAAAGTCATAGTCAATCGATCAATAATATAATAATACTTTTAGCAAAAATGTTTATTTTTAATTCACAATCTGTAGAAGCAATGAGAATAGAAAGGTTCAGAACTTTTGTAAAACATCACAGTACGGTTGAAATATATATGGCAAATAGAAATCCTATATGGATGGTGTTAAGAGATAGATGGGAGGTATTGAATAGAGTTGAAGGATGGGACTAATAACAAATAACAGCTAATAATGTAAGCATACTGTGTCCATAATAAGTATATAGGTTGGGAGCTTTTGGGAATTACATTTACATTTTAGTCATTTAGCAGACGCTCTTATCCAGAGCGACTTACAGGAGCAATTAGGGTTAAGTGCCTTGCTTAAGGGCACATTGACAGATTTTTCACATAGTCGGCTCGGGGATTAGAATCAGCGACCTTCCGGTTACTGGCACAACGCTCTTACCCACTAAGCTACCTGCCGCCCCCATGAGCACAATGAGCACAGTTAGAAAGATATTGCATATAGAAGCAAACCGGATGGATATCATGAAAATGATCGGAAAGGTTGAGAGTAGAAGAAGTTCAGGAGCAAAAAAAAATATATATATATATATATATATATATATATATACAGTGGGGTGAACAAATATTTGATACACTGCCGATTTTGCAGGTTTTCCTACTTACAAAGCATGTAGAGGTCTGTTATTTTTATCATAGGTACACATCAACTGTGAGAGACGGAATCTAAAACAAAAATCCAGGAAATCACATTGTATGATTTTTAAGTAATTAATTAGCAATTTATTGCATGACATAAGTATTTGATCACCTACCAAACAGTAAGAATTCCGGCTCTCACAGACCTGTTAGTTTTTCTTTAAGAAGCCCTCCTGTTCTCCACTCATTACCTGTATTAACTGCACCTGTTTGAACTCGTTACCTGTATAAAAGACACCTGTCCACACACTCATTCAAACAGACTCCAACCTCTCCACAATGGCCAAGACCAGAGAGCTGTGTAAGGACATCAGGGATACAATTGTAGACCTGCACAAGGCTGGGATGGGCTAAAGGACAATAGGCAAGCAGCTTGGTGAGAAGGCAACAACTGTTGGCGCAATTATTAGAAAATGGAAGAAGTTCAAGATGACGGTCAATCACCCTCAGTCTGGGGCTCCATGCAAGATCTCACCTCGTGGGGCATCAATGATCATGAGGAAGGTGAGGGATCAGCCCAGAACTACACGGCAGGACCTGGTCAATGACCTGAAGAGAGCTGGGACCACAGTCTCAAAGAAAACCATTAGTAACACACTACGCCGTCATGGATTAAAATCCTGCAGCGCACGCAAGGTCCCCCTTCTCAAGCCAGCGAATGTCCAGGCCCGTCTGAAGTTTGCCAATGACCATCTGGATGATCCAGAGGAGGAATGGGAGAAGGTCATGTGGTCTGATGAGACCTTTTTGGTCTAAACTCCACTCGCCGTGTTTGGAGGAAGAAGAAGGATAAGAAGGATGAGTACAACCCCAAGAACACCATCCCAACCGTGAAGCATGGAGGTGGAAACATCATTCTTTGGGGATGCTTTTCTGCAAAGGGGACAGGACGACTGCACCGTATAGAGGGGAGGATGGATGGGGCCATGTATCGCGAGATCTTGGCCAACAACCTCCTTCCCTCAGTAAGAGCATTGAAGATGGGTCGTGGCTGGGTCTTCCAGCATGACAACGACCCGAAACACACAGCCAGGGCAACTAAGGAGTGGCTCCGTAAGAAGCATCTCAAGGTCCTGGAGTGGCCTAGCCAGTCTCCAGACCTGAACCCAATAGAAAATCTTTAGAGGGAGCTGAAAGTCCGTATTGCCCAGCGACAGCCACAAAACCTGATCTGGAGAAGGTCTGTATGGAGGAATGGGCCAAAATCCCTGCTGCAGTGTGTGCAAACTGGTCAAGACCTACAGGAAATGTATGATCTCTGTAATTGCAAACAAAGGTTTCTGTACCAAATATTAAGTTCTGCTTTTCTGATGTATCAAATACTTATGTCATGCAATAAAATGCAAATTAATTACTGAAAAATCATACAATGTGATTTTCTGGATTTTTGTTTTAGATTCCGTCTCTCACAGTTGAAGTGTACCTATGATAAAAATTACAGACCTCTACATGCTTTGTAGGTAGGAAAACCTGCAAAATCGGCAGTGTATGAAATACTTGTTCTCCCCACTGTGTATATATATATATATATATATAATATAATTATTGTAAAATTAACTCTGTCCATAAGGTGTAGATAGTAAGTATAGACCGGAAGTAGAGGCCTGCTGTTCACTAATTTAAAGGATGGTTGAAAAGTAAACAACGGTTATGTACTCCTGTGTGGCGCAGTGGTCTAAGGCATTGCAGTGCTAACTGTGCCACTAGAGATCCTGGTTTGAATCCAGGCTCTGTCGCCGCCGGCCGCGACCGGGAGAGTCATGGGCGGCGCACAATTGGTCCAGGGTAGGGAAGAGAATGGCCGGCAGGGACGTAGCTCAGTTGATAGAGCATGGCGTTTGCAACGCCAGGGTTGTGGGTTCGATTCCCACGGGGGGCCAGTATAAAAATATGTATTCACTAACTGTAAGTTGCTCTGGATAAGAGCGTCTGCTAAATGACTTAAATGTAATAAAGGGGAGTATATATATAAAAAACATGGGGGACTGGAAGTGATGCAGACAATTACATTGATAGAAGATACAATCTATCTGCAATATTAAGCTGATCCATTCCCCCCCCCAAATTTTTTTTTATATAAATATTTGCAGTGTGATTTTAATATGATTTGACTCTTTGCAGGCTGTCAGGCTGTCTAGTCAAAGAGGAAGGCTGTGCTTCTCTGGTCTCAGCTCTGAAGTCAAACCCCTCACACCTGAGAGAGCTGGACCTGAGCTACAATCACCCAGGAGAATCAGGAGTCAGACTGCTCTCTGCTGGACTGGAGGATCCACACTGCAGACTGGAGAAACTCAAGTATGTAGAGGGTTTATGTCAATGTTCATATCAGACATGTTGGAGTTATCAGGCTAGTTAAGACAAACATTCTGACCACCACTTGGACTAAGTTATATAAAGACTGTGTGTGTGTGTGTGTGTGTGTGTGTGTGTGTGTGTGTGTGTTTGTGTGTGTGTGTTTGTGTGTGTGTGTGTGTGTGTGTGTGTGAGTTCAGTTGTATCCCTCAATGACTGTCTGTTCTTCTGCTTACCGCTACAGTGTGGAACATGGTGGAGAGAACACAATGAAACCTGGACTTAGAAAATGTGAGTGTTGACTGCTGTGAAGAATATGACTAAGAATAAGTCTTAATTCAAGTGAAGTCAAAGTCAAAGACCACCATCATTACTTACTTGGTCATATTAATTATCAGCTGTAGTTCTACAGAAGCACAAATCAGGGACACCAAAGTTTACAAAGAGTTGCTTTGACAATGTGTGTGTCTGGGTGTGTGTGTGACGTGTTTGTGTTACTTTAGAAATGTGTGTGTGTGTTCATGCATGCATACAGGTGTGTGTTTCTGTGTGTGTGTGTGTGTGTGTAATGAATGGGAATAAGTATGTTTTATATTACCATACAGTATAACATATGATCATTGAACAAATCTCAAGTTACCTTAACTTCTCCTTTTGATACCTAGAAACATCTACATTAAATGAATTAGTGAAAAGTGAGTTAACATTCTAATGTGAATGATGATGATTTCTAATATTGTGTCTGGTTTCATCCATCAGATGTCTGTGATCTCACACTGGACCTAAACACAGTAAACAGATTCCTCTCTCTGTCTGAGGAGAACAGAAAGGTGACATATAGGAGTGAGAAGCAGCCGTATCCTGATCACCCAGAGAGATTTGAGGGCTGTAGACAGGTGCTGTGTAGAGAGGGTCTGACTGGGCGCTGTTACTGGGAGGTAGAGTGGAGTGGGAGAGGGGCTGTTATAGGAGTGGCATATAAAGGAATCAGCAGGAGAGGAGGGGTTAATGGTAATGACAGTAGGATTGGATACAATGACAAGTCCTGGAGTCTGTTCTGCTCTGACAACAGTTACTCTGCCTGGCACAATAATAAGTCCACTACCATAGACGTCCCCTCCTCCAGCTCCCACAGAGTAGGAGTGTATCTGGACTGGCCAGCCGGCACTCTGTCCTTCTACAGAGTCTCCTCTGACACACTGACCCACCTGAACACATTCCACTCCACATTCACTGAGCCCCTCTATCCAGGGTTTTGGGTTTATGGTGTTGACTCCTCAGTGTCCCTGTAAATAATAACCATGGTAACACTGACACACACACACACACTGGACACACACACACACACACACACACACACACACACACACACACACACACACACTGGACACACACACACACACACACTGGACACACACACACACACTGGGGACACACACTGGACACATACACACACAGGACACACACAGACACACACACACACGCACTGGACAAACACACACTGGACACACACATACTGGACACACACACACACACTGCACACACACACACACTGGACAAACACACACACACACACACACATACAAACAGGACACACACACACATACACTGGATACACACACACACAGGACACACACTGGAAACAAACACACACTTGACACACACACACACACACATTACACACACAGACACTGAACACACACACACACACACACACACACACACTGGACTCACACACACACACACACACACACTGGAGACACACACACAAAAACACACACACACACTGGACACACACACACGGAACACACACACACACACACACTGGATACACACACGCTGAACACACACACACACTTAACACACACACACACGCTAGACACACACACTGAACACACACACACACTGAACAAACACACTGGACACACACACACTAGACACACACACACACTTAACACACACACACACGCTGGACACACACTCTGAACACACACACACTAGACACACACACACTAGACACACACACACACTTAACACACACACACACGCTGGACACACACACTGGACACACACACACTAGACACACACACACACGCTGGACACACACTCTGAACACACACACATACACTGGACACACACACACACACACTGAACACACACACACACTGGAGACACACACACAAAAACACACACACACACTGGACACACACACACTGAACACACACACACACACACTGGATACACACACGCTGAACACACACACACACACTTAACACACACACACACACACGCTAGACACACACACTGAACACACACACACACTGAACAAACACACTGGACACACACACACTAGACACACACACACATACTTAACACACACACACACGCTAGACACACACTCTGAACACACACACACTAGACACACACACACTAGACACACACACACACACACACTTAACACACACACACACGCTGGACACACACACTGGACACACACACACTAGACACACACACACACTTAACACACACACACACGCTGGACACACACTCTGAACACACACACACTCTGAACACACACACTCTGGACACACACACACACTGGACACACACACACACACACTGAACACACACACACACTGGACACACACACACACACACACTGAACACACACACACACTGGACACACACACACACACTGGACACACACACACACACACTGAACACACACACACACTGGACACACACACACACTCTGAACACACACACACACTAGACACACACACACTAGACAGACACACACACTTAACACACACACACACGCTGGACACACACACTGGACACACACACACTAGACACACACACACACTTAACACACACACACACGCTGGACACACACTCTGAACACACACACACTCTGAACACACACACTCTGGACACACACACACACTGGACACACACACACACACACACACTGAACACACACACACGCTGGACACACACACACACACACTGGACACACACACACACACACACACACATACTGAACATACACACACACCGGACACACACACACACACACACTGGACACACACACACACTGGACACACACACACACACACACACACACACATACTGACAACACACACACACACCGGGGACACACACACACTGGACACACACACACTGGGCACACACACGCTGAACACACACACACACACGAACACACACACACACACACACTAGACAAACACACACACACACACTGGACACACACACACACACTGTACACATTTCCTTGTGTTGGATTTTGATGAAAGGAAATCCCATATAGCCTACTGGACAGGACTTTGCTATGGCATCTTCTGTTTGGGTGTCTCAGGTCAGGTCTGAGCCATGATCAGAATGTGTCTCTGTGTCTATTTCCAGCCCTGCCATTTTTACCTGTCCTGATCTAGTGTTTCACCCCTGACCTCCTCACACCGTCTCACTGTCCATGTCTGCTTTTAGCTCCCACCTCTACTTCACTGTGTTATAATGGACCTTATGCTTGTTATGTCACCTCTGTAACCAGTTATCAAACATACTGACCTTTCTGACCCTATCCCATGGCCCTACTTTCTACAACTGAACATTTAAATTCCTCTATGAGTTTTGTTTTGTGTCCATTGAATTATTTATGTATTTGTTGTATATTGGGGTTGTGCTGCAGAGCATCATGGGGGTTTGTATGTGTTGAGATGATCACGTTCCAGATAAATGGTTGAACTGATTCCTGTCTCCCGTCTCATCATTATTGAATTGTTGTACAGACGTGGTTATGAAACCCACGAGACATAACAAAAGATTGGTGATGAGAAAGTCTGAATCTACAGGAACTATTCTGTCTGGAAGAAGTGGGTTTTTACAACTGTTTAAAACTGTTATTTTCTGTTGCTCAGAATAGGCTAATGTTAGCACAGTGTATTGCTAGCAGAGGCAAGTGCATAGTCCAGCTAGCTAAGAAAGAGAGTTAACATCGTCATGGACGGCAGAAAAGGACTGGAGACGGACATCGGAGCGGGAAAACAATTTGATTAAAAGGGAGGAATATACAGTGATTAAAGGAAAGGACATTTATTCAACTGTGAAGACAAACCTTTTAATTAAATCTGCTAAATGAGCGAATTTAGGAGGAAACGTCAGTGAGTGAAGTGAATGAAGATCATGTGACTGACGAAAATATTGCTGTGGTTGAGGACAATATTGAAGTGAGTGACAATCAGGAGCTTATTGAGAAAGGAAAAATTATTGGAATTGATGTAAACATTGGACAATTTGATGAAAGTATTGAGCAGTGGAGCTCATATACAGAACGGTTTGAGTATTTTGTTCTTGTAAATGACATGGATGAGGACAACATTGTGCCTACATGTTTTAGTGTAATGGGGCCAAAGACATTTAATTTACTAGGCAGCCTGCTACAGCCAGTCAGAACAGGTAATAAGACGTATGGGGATATTGTGGAGATACTTAAAGGACATTTTTCACCAGAACCACTAGTTAATGCTGAAAGGTTCAGGTTCCACAGGAGACATCAGGAAGAGGGGGAATCAGTAACAATGTTTGCTGCTGCATTAAAGAAACTACCAGAACACTGAGTTTAATGCTGTTCTAAATGACATCATTAGAGACAGACTAGTATGTGGGCTACGGAGTGAAGCTACACAAAAGAGACTGTTGACTGAAAGTCATCTGACCTTGGCAAAGGACATTGGAATCAGTGTGTCCATGGAACTAGCTGCTAAAGAGGCTCACCAGTTGAGTTCATCAGGAACTTAGTGGGTTCATCTAACAATCTTAATCATCAGCTGATACATTGTAATCACCTTACACCTAGAAAACATAATTTAATGAAAATCTTAACCTCTCTGTGTGCTTCTACACCTGCATTACTAGCTGTTTGGGGTTTTAGGCTGGGTTTCTGTACAGCACTTCGAGATATTAGCTGATGTAAGAAGGGCTATATAAAATAAAATTGATTGATTGATTGATTGATCTATGTAATGAAGGTGCCTTGGACTCCTTTAATCATATGTACTGGGAGTGACCAGGGGACATTGTTTGGGAAAGTGGTACCCTCTGTCTTATCTGCTGTAGTGGATATCATCATACTTTGTTCCCCCAAACTGTTATCACTTAATGATAATTCACCACTATCATTACAGAAAATACGTTTAATGTTGTCAGGTTTAACAGCAGCTAAAAATATGTTGTCAACCACCACGCCTCATTGGATCAGCACTTTTATGAATACAGTTGAAGTCGGAAGTTTACATACACCTTAGCCAAATACATTTAAACTCAGTTTATCACAATTCCTGACATTTAATCCTAGTAGAAATTCCCCGTCTTAGGTCAGTTAGGATCACCACTTTATTTTAAGAATGTGAAATGTCAGAATAATAGTAGAGAGAATGATTCATTTCAGCTTTTATCTCTTTCATCACATTCCCAGTGGGTCAGAAGTTTACATACACTCAATCAGTATTTGGTAGCATTGCCTTTAAATTGTTTAACTTGGGTCAAACGTTTCGGGTAGCCTTCCACAAGCTTCCCACAATAAGATGGGTGAATGTTGGCCCATTCCTCCTGACAGAGCTGGTGTAACTGAGTCAGGTTTGTAGGCCTCCTTGCTCGCACACGCTTTTTCAATTCTGCCCACAAATTTGCTATAGGATTGAGGTCAGGGCTTTGTGATGGCCACTCCAATACCTTGACTTTGTTGTCCTTAAGCCATTTTGCCACAACTTTGGAAGTATGCTAGGGGTCATTGTCCATTTGGAAGACCCATTTGCAACCAAGCTTTAACTTCCTGACTAATGTCTTGAGATGTTGCTTCAATATATCCACATAATTTTCATTCCTCTTTTTATTTTTTTATTTTTATTTCACCTTTATTTAACCAGGTAAGCCAGTTGAGAACAAGTGCTCATTTACAACTGCGACCTGGCCAAGATAAAGCAAAGCATGATGCCATCTTGATGCCATCTATTTTGTGAAGTGCACGAGTCCCTCCTGCAGCAAAGCACCCCCACAGCATGATGCTGCAAACCCCGTGCTTCACGGTTGGGATGGTGTTCTTCGGCTTGCAAGCGTTCCCCTTTTTCCTCCAGATATAACGATGGTCATTATGGCCAAACAGTTATATTTTTGTTTCATCAGACCAGAGGACATTTCTCCAAAAAGTACAATCTTTGTCCCCATGTGCAGTTGCAAACCGTAGTCTTTTTTATGGCGGTTTTGGAGCAGTGGCTTCTTTCTTGCTGAGCGGCCCTTCAGGTTATGTCGATAGGACTCGTTTTACTGTGGATATAGATACTTTTATACCTGTTACTCCAGCATCTTCACAAGGTCCTTTGCTGTTGTTCTGGGATTGATTTGCACTTTTCGCACCAAAGTACGTTAATCTCTAGGAGACAGAATATGTCTCCTTCCTGAGCGGTATGACGGCTGCGTGGGCCCATGGTGTTTATACTTGCGTACTATTGTTTGTACAGATGAAGGTGGTACCTTCAGGCGTTTGGAAATTGCTCCCAAGGATGAACCAGACTTGTGGAGGTCTACAATTATTTTTCTGAGGTCTTGGCTGATTATTTGTTTTCATTTCCCCTTGATGTCAAACAAAGAGGCACTGAGTTTGAAGGGAGGCCTTAAAATACATCCACAGGGACACCTCCAATTGACTCAAATGATGTCAATTAGCCTATCAGAAGCTTCTAAAGCCATGACATCATTTTCTGGAATTTTCCAAGCTGTTTAAAGGCACAGTCAACTTAGTGTATGTAAACTTCTGACCCACTGGAATTGTGATGCAGTGAATTATAAGTGAAATAATCTGTCTGTAAACAATGACTTGTGTCATAAACAAAGTATATGTCCTAACCGACTTGCCAAAACTATAGTTTATTAACAAGAAATGTGTGGAGTGGTTGAAAAATTAGTTTAAATGACTCCAACCTAAGTGTATGTAAACTTCTGACTTCAACGGTAGATATAGATGTATATATACAGTGGGGGAAAAAACGATTTAGTCAGCCACCAATTGTGCAAGTCCTCCCACTTAAAAAGATGAGAGAGGCCTGTAATTTTCATCATAGGTACACGTCAACTATGACAGACAAATAGAGATTTTTTTTCTCCAGAAAATCACATTGTAGAATTCTTTATGAATTTATTTGCAAATTATGGTGGAAAATAAGTATTTGGTCACCTACAAACAAGCAATATTTCTGGCTCTCACAGGCCTGTAACTTCTTCTTTAAGAGGCTCCTCTGTCCTCCACTCGTTACCTGTATTAATGGGACCTGTTTGAACTTGTTATCAGTATAAAAGACACCTGTCCACAACCTCAAACAGTCACACTCCAAACTCCACTATGGCCAAGACCAAAGAGCTGTCAAAGGACACCAGAAACAAAATTGTAGACCTGCACCAGGCTGGGAAGACTGAATCTGCAATAGGGAAGCAGCTTGGTTTGAAGAAATCAACTCTGGGAGCAATTATTAGGAAATGGAAGACATACAAGACCACTGATAATCTCCCTCGATCTGGGGCTCCACGCAAGATCTCACCCCGTGGGGTCAAAATGATCACAAGAACGGTGAGCAAAAATCCCAGAACCACACGGGGGGACCTAGTGAATGACCTGCAGAAAGCTGGGACCAAAGTAACAAAGCCTACCATCAGTAACACACTACGCCGCCAGGAACTCAAATCCTGCAGTGCCAGACATGTCCCCCTGCTTAAGCCAGTACATGTCCAGGCCCGTCTGAAGTTTGCTAGAGTGCATTTGGATGATCCAGAAGAGGATTGGGAGAATGTCATATGGTCAGATGAAACCAAAATATAACTTTTTGGTAAAAACTAAACTCGTCGTGTTTGGAGGACAAAGAATGCTGAGTTGCATCCAAAGAACACCATACCTACTGTGAAGCATGGGGGTGGAAACATCATGCTTTGGGGCTGTTTTTCTGCAAAGGGACCAGGACGACTGATCCGTGTAAAGGAAAGAATGAATGGGGCCATGTATTGTGAGATTTTGAGTGAAAACCTCCTTCCATCAGCAAGGGCATTGAAGATTAAACGTGGCTGGGTCTTTCAGCATGACAATGATCCCAAACACACCGCCCGGGCAACGAAGGAGTGGCTTCGTAAGAAGCATTTCAAGGTCCTGGAGTGGCCTAGCCAGTCTCCAGATCTCAACCCCATAGAAAATCTTTGGAGGGAGTTGAAAGTCTGTGTTGCCCAGCGACAGCCCCAAAACATCACTGCTCTAGAGGAGATCTGCATGGAGGAATGGGCCAAAATACCAGCAACAGTGTGTGAAAACCTTGTCATTGCCAACAAAGGGTATATAACAAAGTATTGAGAAACTTTTGTTATTGACCAAATACTTATTTTCCACCATAATTTGCAAATAAATTCATTAAAAATCCTACATTCTCATTTTGTCTGTCATAGTTGACGTGTACCTATGATGAAAATTACAGGCCTCTCTGATCTTTTTAAGTGGGAGAACTTGCACAATTGGTGGCTGACTAAATACTTTTTTTCCCCACTGTATATATATATATATCATCACCCAGCAGGGTTAGGGTTAGGACAACGATCTATAATATAGATATAGATGTATATATATATATATATATATATATATATATATATATATATATATATACCATCACTCAACAGGGTTAGGGTTAGGACAACTGTCTATAATATAGATATAGATGTATATATATACCATCACCCAACAGGGTTAGGGTTAGGACAACTGTCTATAATATAGACCCCCTGTTAATGTGCATGAACACAAACACACATTTCTAAAGTAAAACAAATGCGCCACACACACACACACACATATTGCCAAAGCAACTCTTTGTAAACTTTGGTGTCCCTGATTTGTGCTTCTGTAGAACTACAGCTGATATTTAATATGACCAAGTAAGTAATGATGGTGGTCTTTGACTTTGACTTCACTTGAACTAAGGGTGAGGGGTTTGACCTCAGAGCTGAGGCCAGAGAAGCACAGCCTTCCTCTGTGACTCCACAGCGTGACAGCCTGCAAAGAGTCAAATTATATTAAAACCACACTGCTATTCTTAGGTGGTGAAAATGGAGTGGCAGTGTATTTAATAATATTTTCAGATATAGAGTATCATTGTCCTGAAATCTGGGGTGGGGGGGATCTTTGTGCCTCTGAAACTGAATCATTATTTACGATTCATTCATGATTATTAAAATCATAGTAGCAACTAACAGAAAATGCATTCAACAAGTTTGTAGTCCCAAGCTTGATGTAATCACTGCTATTCTTTGGTGGTGAAGATATTGGCAGTATATTTTCAAAAGTTTCAGTTAAATCAGTGTCCTGAAACCTGCCCTATCTATTCATAAATTGATGTTTCATTATTAGAAATGACAAATTATCAAAGTATTGGTTGTAGAGAGAAAAATGTATAGTACAAATATTTGAGTAGACAGAAAAGACCCGTTTAAAATGCAGTATCAGTCAAAAGACAGACAGTGAGGTATCATATTTAGATTGTATTGAATATACAGTCCACATCATATCTACAGTGCATTCAAAAAGTATTCAGACCCCTTGACTTTTTCCACATTTTGTTAAGTTACAGCCTTATTCTAAAATAGATTAAATTAGTTATTTTTCCTCATCAATTTACACTCAATACCCCATAATGACAAAGTGAAAACAGGTTTTTAGACATTTTTGCAAATATATATAAATACCTTTACAGAAGTATTCAGAACCTTTGCTATGAGATTCGAAATTGAGCTCATGTGCATCCTGTTTCCATTGATCATCCCTGAGATGTTTCTACAACTTGAATGGAGTCCACCTGTGGTAAATTCAATTGATTGGACATGATTTGGAATGGCACACACATGTCTATATAAGGTCCCACAGTTGACAGTGCATGTCAGAGCAAAAACCAAGCCATGAGATCGAAGGAATTGTCGAGGCACAGATCTGGGGAAGGGTACCAAGAAATGTCTGCAACATTGAAGGTCCCCAAGAACACAGTGGCTCCATCATTCTTAAATGAAAGAAGTTTGGAACCACCAAGATTCTTCCTAGAGCTGGCCGCCCGGCCAAACTGAGCAATCGGGGGAGAAGGGCCTTGGTCAGGGAGGTGACCAAGAACCCAATGGTCACTCTGACAGAGCTCCAGAGTTCCTCTGTGGATATGGGAGAACCTTCCAGAAGGACATCTCTGCAGCACTCCACCAATCAGGCCTTTATGGTAGAGTGGCCAGACGGAAGCCACTCCTCAGTAAAAGGCACATGACAGCCCGCTTGGAGTTTGCCCAAAGGCACCTAAAGGACTCTCAGACAATGAGAAACAAGATTCTCTGGTCTGATGAAACCAAGATTGAACTCTTTGGCTTGAATGCCAAGCGTCACGTCTGGAGGAAACCTGGCACCATCCCTACGGTGAAGCATGGTGGTGGCAGCATGCTGTGGGGATGTTTTTTAGTGGCAGGGACTGGGAGACTAGTCAGGATCGAGGGAGAGATGAACAGAGCAAAGTACAGAGAGATCCTTGATGAAAACCTGCTCCAGAGCTCTCTGGACCTCAGACTGGGGTGAAGGTTCACCTTCCAACAGGACAATGAGCCTAAGCACACAACCAAGACAACACAGGAGTTCTAAAAACCCATAACTTTGTCATTATGGGATGTTGTGTTTAGATTGATGAGGGAAAAAAACAGTTTAATCAATTTTAGAATAAGGCTGTAATTTAACAAAATGTGGAAAAAGTCAAGGGGTCTGAATACTTT
Source organism: Coregonus clupeaformis (assembly GCF_020615455.1). NCBI lineage: Eukaryota > Metazoa > Chordata > Actinopteri > Salmoniformes > Salmonidae > Coregonus > Coregonus clupeaformis. The sequence goes on from NW_025536302.1 coordinate 54,091, forward strand.
CCGAATACACTGTGTAACTATACACTATATAAACAAAAGTATGTGGACTCCCATATCAAATTAGTGGATTTGGCTATTTCAGCCACACCCGTTACTGACAGGTGTATAAAATCGAGCACACAGACATGGAATCTCCATAGACACTAAGCGGTCCCGTTCTGTGAGCTTCTGTGGCCTACAACTTCGCGGCTGAGCCGTTGTTGCTCCTAGACGTTTCCACTTCACAATAACAGCACTTACAGTTGACCGGGCAGCTCTAGCAGGGCAGAAATGTGACTTGTTGGAGAGGTGGCATTCTATGACGGTGCCATGTTGAAAGTCACTGAGCTCTTCAGTAAGGCCATTCTACTGCCAATGTTTGTCTATTGAGATTGCATGGCTGTGTGCTCGATTTTATACACCTGTCAGCAACGAGTGTGACTGAAATAGCCGAATCCACTCATTTGAAGGGCTGTCCACATACTTTTGTATATATGGCGTATTTCCCTGGGATATTACTCAGGTCCCACCAGTCCAGTTATGCTGCTCTGGCGCCATCCTGTGGACAGCTGGGAACACAACTTCAACTCCATTACATTCAATGTATCCCACAAAGTGCCACTTGGCTGGACAAAGCAGTCTGAATGGAAATCAGGTACATATATGAAATCAAGCAGACACACAGCCTTACATGTCATATCACTGAGTCTCAGTTTAAATCACGGTTTAAACATAACAAGTCATTGCAAGTGAAAACATTTCTCAATTAGCTTTTAGGTTTTATTCACACCAAAGAAAAGAAGTGAAAGACAAAACACTGCAGATAAATAAACATGTAAAAACGGTGTTCAGGTGAGGATGGGAAGCTCAAAAGGGCTGATATGAAAACCACACCACAAATAAAAGTAAAAAAAAAAACGTTTGTTCAATCAGTTAAACAAAACATATTACTTTTAATTATAAATGTATATATATATAAGTGGTTTGCGAAAGTATTCACTCCCCTTGGCATTTTTCCTATGTTGTTGCCTTACAACCTGGAATTAAAATAGATTTTTGGGGGGTTTGTATCAATTGATTTACACAACATGCCTACCACTTTGAAGATGAAAAATATTTTTTATTGTGAAACAAACAAGAAATAAGACAAAAAAACAGAAAATTTGAGCTTCCATAACTATTCACCCCCCCAAAGTCAATACTTTGTAGAGCCACCTTTTGCAGCAATTACAGCTGCAAGTCTCTTGGGGTATGTCTCTATAAGCTTGGCACATCTAGCCACTGGGATTTTTGCCCATTCTCCAAGGCAAAACTGCTCCAGCTCCTTCAAGTTGGATGGGTTCTGCTGGTGTACAGCAATCTTTAAGTCATACCACAGATTCTCAATTGGATTGAGGTCTGGGCTTTGACTAGGCCATTTCAAGACATTTAAATGTTTCCCCTTAAACCACTCAAGTGTTGCTTTAGCAGTATGCTTAGGGTCATTGACCTGCTGGAAGGTGAACCTCCGTCCCAGTCTCAAATCTCTGGAAGACTGAAACAGGTTTCCCTCAAGAATTTCCCTGTGTTTAGCGCCATCCATCATTCCTTCAATTCTGACCAGTAAGAGCTGATATATCATGTAGATTAAACACAGAAACACTGGAGAACCACTCAGAGAGGTATTCATCTACAGGACTGGGACACTGTAGAACCACTCAGAGGGGTATTCATCTACAGGACTGGGACACTGGAGAACCACTCAGAGAGGTATTCATCTACAGGACTGAGACACTGGAGAACCACTCAGAGAGGTATTCATCTATAGGACTGGGACACTGGAGAACCACTCAGAGAGGTATTCATCTACAGGACTGGGACACTGGAGAACCACTCAGAGAGGTATTCATCTACAGGACTGGGACACTGTAAAACCACTCAGAGAGGTATTCATCTACAAGACTGGGACACTGTAGAACCACTCACAGAGGTATTCGTCTACAGGACTGGGACACTGTAGAACCACTCAGAGAGGTATTCATCTACAGGACTGGGACACTGTAAAACCACTCAGAGAGGTATTCATCTACAGGACTGGGACAATGTAGAACCACTCAGAGAGGTATTCATCTACAGGACTGGGACACTGTAAAACCACTCAGAGAGGTATTCATCTACAGGACTGGGACACTGTAGAACCACTCAGAGAGGTATTCATCTACAGGACTGGGACACTGTAAAACCACTCAGAGAGGTATTCATCTAAAGGACTGGGACAATGTAGAACCACTCAGAGAGGTATTCATCTACAGGACTGGGACACTGTAAAACCACTCAGAGAGGTATTCATCTACAGGACTGGGACACTGTAAAACCACTCAGAGAGGTATTCATCTACAGGACTGAGACACTGTAAAACCACTCAGAGCGGTATTCATCTACAGGACTGGGACACTGTAGAACCACTCAGAGAGGTATTCATATACAGGACTGGGACACTGTAGAACCACTCAGAGAGGTATTCATCTACAGGACTGAGACACTGTAAAACCACTCAGAGAGGTATTCATCTACAGGACTGGGACACTGTAAAACCACTCAGAGAGGTATTCATCTACAGGACTGAGACACTGTAAAACCACTCAGAGAGGTATTCATCTACAGGACTGGGACACTGGAGAACCACTCAGAGAGGTATTCATCTACAGGACTGGGACACTGTAAAACCACTCAGAGAGGTATTCATCTACAGGACTGGGACACTGTAGAACCACTCAGAGAGGTATTCATCTACAGGACTGGGACACTGTAAAACCACTCAGAGAGGTATTCATCTACAGGACTGGGACACTGTAAAACCACTCAGAGAGGTATTCATCTACAGGACTGGGACACTGTAAAACCACTCAGAGAGGTATTCATCTACAGGACTGAGACACTGTAAAACCACTCAGAGAGGTATTCATCTACAGGACTGAGACACTGTAAAACCACTCAGAGAGGTATTCATCTACAGGACTGGGACAATGTAAAACCACTCAGAGATGTATTCATCTACAGGACTGGGACACTGTAAAACCACTCAGAGAGAGGTATTCATCTACAGGACTGAGTCACTGTAAAACCACTCAGAGAGGTATTCATCTACTGGACTGGGACACTGTAAAACCACTCAGAGAGGTATTCATCTACAGGACTGGGACACTGTAGAACCACTCAGAGAGGTATTCATCTACAGGACTGGGTGGGTATTATTAGTCTGTTCTGAGTAGAAATGGATATAAACAGTGATTAAAACACAAAAACAGCGAGTTTAGTGCCCAGATTCTGACACTTATCTCCAAGAAGATAATTCCCATTTATAGTTATTTTGATACTACACGCAAATGGGTTCTTCGTTTGTCCCCATAGGAAAACCCTTTTTTGTTTCAGGTAGAACCCTCGGGTGGTGAAAAAGGTTCTACTTAGAACCTTTTAGTGGTGAAAGGGTTCCACTTGTAACAAAAAATGTTTATTTTCAGAGGGTTCTCCTACGAAGATCATTGAAGGACCATTATTGTTCTAGGTAGCGCCTTCTTTTAGTGTAGTCTGAGCTTAATTTATAGAACATGACTTTTCCTGTTGATTCTTCTGCTCCAAGTCTTTAACTAGTTCAGAGTTCTTCTGCTTCAAGTCTTCATAAGTTTTCTCTAGCTCAGAGTTCTTCTGCTCCAAGTCTTCAGAAGTTTTCTCTAGTTCAGAGTTCTTCTGTTTTAAGTCTTCAGAAGTTTTCTCTAGCTCAGAGTTCTTCTGCTTCAAGTCTTCAGAAGTGTTCTCTAGCTCAGAGTTCTTCTGCTTTAAGTCTTCAGAAGTGTTCTCTAGCTCAGAGTTCTTCTGCTTCAAGTCCTTAGAAGTTTTATTTAATTCAGAGTTCTCCTGCTTCAAGTCTATATCGATGTTTCTGTTCTGTTGCTCTAGCTCATATATCCTCCTCAATAGTTTGTCAGAATTCTCCTCAGCAGAATCTTCTTCCACTTTAATAACTTGCATCTTCATATTTTTTACAGAAGCTCCCCCTTTCCTCCTCCTCCTCCTCCTCCTCATCCTCCTCCTCCTCCTCCTCCTCCTCCTCCTCCTCCTCAGTGTCACTTTCCTAAGCATGATACACACAGTTCACAGTTTAGTTTCTCTAACTGAAATACAAAGAAATGGTATATCAAATAGGAGTATTTATCAAATTGGGGTATTGTCAATGGCATTTAGGAACGTTAAATAACAGAAAATTAACTCGAGTTATCTTTGTCTTTCCAGCGTTGCCATGGTGGCCTTTGTGTCCCCCCGTCTCCAGTGACCTCGACCAGGATGTGTGTTTGCATTGTTGGGACGGTGTAGTGTCGCCTGACGTGGCTCTCACAGGAGGAGGCAGTGTAGCTCAAACAGTCTAATGTCTCTTCAAGCCTCTGGGCTGGTTAGATATTAGTCAGACAGTCTAATGTCTCTTCAAGCCCCTGGGCTGGTTAGATATCAGTCAGACAGTCTAATGTCTCTTCAAGAATCTGGTCTGGTTAGAGATCAGTCAGACAGTCTAATGTCTCTTCAAGCCTCTGGGCTGGTTAGATATCAGTCAGACAGTCTAATGTCTCTTCAAGCCTCTGGGCTGGTTAGATATCAGTCAGACAGTCTAATGTCTCTTCAAGCCTCTGGGCTGGTTAGATATCAGTCAGACAGTCTACTGTCTCTTCAAGCCTCTGAGCTGGTTAGATATCAGTCAGACAGTCTAATGTCTCTTCAAGCCTCTGGGCTGGTTAGATATCAGTCAGACAGTCTAATGTCTCTTCAAGCCTCTGAGCTGGTTAGATATCAGTCAGACAGTCTAATGTCTCTTCAAGCCTCTGGGCTGGTTAGATATCAGTCAGACAGTCTAATGTCTCTTCAAGCCTCTGGGCTGGTTAGATATCAGTCAGACAGTCTAATGTCTCTTCAAGCCTCTGGGCTGGTTAGATATCAGTCAGGAGGAGGCAGTGCAGGTCAGACAGTCTGGTCAGTCAGTAACGCAATCTAGTGGAAACAGACATTAAACATTTATATTATGGCTGTACACTATTGGCTGGTTTCCCATAAAACTGATTAAGCCTTGTCCTATAAAGTAGAAACAATGTTGATTCAACCAGTTCATGTCCTTTGGGAACTGTCAAATCGCAAGAATTTCCATCGGTGTCCGTGTTGCTGAATCCGCTTGTTTTTAGTGAGTGCAGACATTTTTCATACTCCGCTTGTAGGCTACTTGACTGTTTGTTTGTTTACCTATCATGTGGCAAAGTCACTACTGACCATATCAACTGCGATGGTTGGCTATAGCTACAGTATATATATATATGGGAGCAGGATAACGTTCAGTGGTTGGCTATAGCTACAGTATATATATTTGGGAGCAGGATAACGTTCAGTGGTTGGCTATAGCTACAGTATATATATTTGGGAACAGGATAACGTTCAGTGGTTGGCTATAGCTACAGTATATATATTTGGGAGCAGGATAACGTTCAGTGGTTGGCTATAGCTACAGTATATATATATATTTGGGAGCAGGATAACGTTCAGTGGTTGGCTATAGCTACAGTATATATATATATATATATATATATATATATATATATATATATATATATATATATATATATATATATATATATATATATATATATATATATATATTTGGGAGCAAAGATAACATTCAGTGGTTGGCTATAGCTACAGTTATATATATATATATATATATATATATATATATATATATTTGGGAGCAGGATAACATTCAGTGGTTGGCTATAGCTACAGTATATATATTTTGGGGCAGGATAAAATTCAGTGGTTGGCTATAGCTACAGTATATATATTTGGGAGCAGGATAACGTTCAGTGGTTGGCTATAGCTACAGTATATATATATTTGGGAGCAGGATAACATTCAGTGGTTGGCTATAGCTACAGTTATATATATATATATATATATATATATATATATATATATATATATATATATATTTGGGAGCAGGATAACATTCAGTGGTTGGCTATAGCTACAGTATATATATTTGGGAGCAGGATATCATTCAGTGGTTGGCTATAGCTACAGTATATATATTTGGGGGCAGGATAGCGTTCAGTGGTTGGCTATAGCTACAGTATATATATTTGGGAGCAGGATAATGTTCAGTGGTTGGCTATAGCTACAGTATATATATATATTTGGGAAAGGATAACATTCAGTGGTTGGCTATAGCTACAGATATATATATATATATATATATATATATATATATATATATATATATATATATATATATATATATATATATATATATATTTGGGAGCAGGATAACATTCAGTGGTTGGCTATAGCTACAGTATATATATTTTGGGGCAGGATAAAATTCAGTGGTTGGCTATAGCTACAGTATATATATTTGGGAGCAGGATAACGTTCAGTGGTTGGCTATAGCTACAGTATATATATATTTGGGAGCAGGATAACATTCAGTGGTTGGCTATAGCTACAGTATATATATATATATATATATATATATATTTGGGAGCAGGATAACATTCAGTGGTTGGCTATAGCTACAGTATATATATTTGGGAGCAGGATATCATTCAGTGGTTGGCTATAGCTACAGTATATATATTTGGGGCAGGATAGCGTTCAGTGGTTGGCTATAGCTACAGTATATATATTTGGGAGCAGGATAATGTTCAGTGGTTGGCTATAGCTACAGTATATATATATATTTGGGAAAGGATAACATTCAGTGGTTGGCTATAGCTACAGTATATATATATATATATATATATATATATATATATATATATATATATATATATATATATATATATATATATATATATATATATTTGGGAGCAGGATAACATTCAGTGGTTGGCTATAGCTACAGTATATGTATTTGGGAGCAGGATAACATTCAGTGGTTGGCTATAGCTACATTATATATATATGTAGCTATAGCCAACTCATCTGTCCAAATATATATATATATATATATATATATATATATATATATATATATATATATATATATATATATATATATATATATATATATACTGTAGCTATAGCCAACCACTGAATGTTATCCTTTCCCAAATATATATATATACTGTAGCTATAGCCAACCACTGAACATTATCCTGCTCCCAAATATATATACTGTAGCTATAGCCAACCACTGGATGTCATCCTGCTCCCAAATATATATACTGTAGCTATAGCCAACTACTGAATGTTATATATTTGGGAGCAGGATAACATTCAGTAGTTGGCTATAGCTACAGTATATATATTTGGGAGCAGGATGACATCCAGTGGTTGGCTATAGCTACAGTATATATATTTGGGAGCAGGATAACGTTCAGTGGTTGGCTATAGCTACAGTATATATATATTTGGGAGCAGGATAACGTTCAGTGGTTGGCTATAGCTACAGTATATATATTTGGGAGCAGGATAACGTCCAGTGGTTGGCTATAGCTACAGTATATATATTTGGGAGCAGGATAACGTCCAGTGGTTGGTTATAGCTACAGTATATATATATATATATATATATATATATATATATATATTTGGGAGCAGGATAACGTTCAGTGGTTGGCTATAGCTACAGTATATATATTTGGGAGCAGGATAACGTCCAGTGGTTGGCTATAGCTACAGTATATATATTTGGGAGCAGGATAACGTCCAGTGGTTGGCTATAGCTACAATATTTATTTTTGGGAGCAGGATAACGTCCAGTGGTTGGCTATAGCTACAGTATATATATTTGGGAGCAGGATAACGTCCAGTGGTTGGCTATAGCTACAGTATATATATTTGGGAGCAGGATAACGTTCAGTGGTTGGCTATAGCTACAGTATATATATTTGGGAGCAGGATAACGTCCAGTGGTTGGCTATAGCTACAGTATATATATATTTGGGAGCAGGATAACGTCCAGTGGTTGGCTATAGCTACAGTATATATATATTTGGGAGCAGGATAACGTTCAGTGGTTGGCTATAGCTACAGTATATATATTTGGGAGCAGGATAACGTTCAGTGGTTGGCTATAGCTACAGTATATATATTTGGCAGCAGGATAACGTCCAGTGGTTGGCTATAGCTACAGTATATATACATGCTGGACACACACACACACACACACAATGGACACACACAGGAGACACACACACTGGACACACACATACACACACACACACTGGACACACACACACATATTGGACACACACACACACACTGGACACACACACACACTCTGGATACACACACACACTGGACACACACTCACACATCTTCCTATAATAGTGAGGACCTTGACACAGGACCTTCAAATGAGGACCATCATTTCTGATAGAATTGGGAACAAACAGACACCTCATTCCAGCACTAAGTGTCCAACAAACACAGACATCACTTCAACACCTGATAAACTCCAATGAACAAATAGACATGCAGGGCACCAGTCTAGTGAGGACCAGTGGTTGCTAGGCAGTTTCTGGATCCCAGGTTCCAGAACAGCTTCTATCCCAGTTCTATCTGCCTGTTAAATCAAGCAACCTAAACTGTTTCCATCAGACTTTTAGAACTTGACTGAACCTTTTTTCTTTTTATGATATTTTCCCACTTTGCATGTTTTATCGATGTTCTTATGATATATTTTACTGTTTGTGTGTACGTACCACAGGAGGTTGGTGGGACCTTAGTTGGGGAGGACAGGCTTGTAATGGCTGGAGCGGATTGAGTGGAATGGTATCAAATACATCAAATACATGGTTTCCATGGTTTCCATGTGTTTGATGCCATTTAATTGGCTCCGTTCCAGCCATTATTATGAGCCGTCCTCC
>NW_025536303.1:0-27500 GCF_020615455.1 Coregonus clupeaformis
AACAGAAGCAATAATCAATCAGATTCCAAACTCTCCACCATTGCCAAGACCAAAGAGCTTCCAAGGATGTCAGGGACAAGATTGTAGACCTACACACGGCTGGAATGGGCTACAAGACCACCGCTGCCAAGCAGCTTGGTGAGAAGGTGACAACAGCTGGTGCGAGATGACCTGCAAATGGAAGAAACACAAAAGAACTGTCAATCTCCCTGCCTGGGGGCTCCATGGAAGATCTCACCTCTGGAGTTGCAAATGATCATGAGAACGGAATAGACCAGAACTACACGGGAGGATCTTGTAGTGATTCAAGGCAGCTGGGGACCATAGTCACCAAGAAAACAATTGGTAACACACATACGCTCGTGAAGGACTGAAATCCTGCAGCCACCCACAAGGTCCCCCTGCTCAAGAAAGCACATATACAGGGCCATCTGAAGTTTGCCAATGAACATCTGAATGATTCAGAGGAGAACTGGGTGAAAGTGTTGTGGTCAGATTAGAACAAAATCGAGCTCTTGGCATCAACTCAACGGCGTGTTTGTAGGAGGGAGAATGCTGCCTATGACCCCAAGAACAACCCATCCCCACCGTCAAACATGGAGGTGGAAACATTATGCTTTGGGGGTGTTTTCCTAAGGGAACTGGACAACTTCATCAAGCATTCAAAGGGACGATGGACGGCATGTACGTAAATCTGGGTGAGAACTCCTTCCCCTCAGCCAGGTTGAAAATGGGGGGGATGGGTTTTCAGCATGACAGTGACCCAAAACACACGGCCAAGGCAACAAAAGTGGTAAGAAGAAGCACATTAAGGTCTGGAGTGGTTAGCCAGTGTTAGACCTTAATCCCATAGAAAATCTGAGGGAGCTGGAAGGTTCATGCCAAACATCAGCCTCAAAACCTTAATGACTTGAGAAGATCTGCAAAGAGGGAGGGACAAAATCCCCCCTGAGATGTGTGCAAACTCAGGCCAACTACAAGAAACGCCTGACTCCTGATTGCCAACAAGGGTTGCATGTCAAAGTAATAAGTCATGTTGAGGAGGGGCCAAATACTTATTTCCTCATTAAAATGCAAATCAATTTATAACATTTTTGACATGCGTTTTTCTGGAGGTTTATTGTTTCACTGTTCAAATAAAACCTACCATTAAAATTATAGACTGATCATGGTCTTTGTCAGTGGGCAAACGTACAAAATCAGCAGGGGATCAAATACTTTTTTCCTCACTGTATATCTACAGTATTCACAAAAGGGAGTACAACCCTCACATTTTGTAAATATTTGAGTATATATTTTCATGTTGACAACACTGAAGAAATGACACTTCTAATACAATGTAAAGTATGAGGTAATATTTGTATAACAGTGTAATTTGTCTCCTCAATAACTCTCAACACACAGCCATTAATGTCTAAACTGGTTGGCAACAAAAGTGAGTACAACCCTTTAGTGAAAATGTCCAAATTGGGTCTAAGGTGTAAGAGTTTGTGTGGCCACCCATCATTTTCTCACTGCTACATGATGTTTTGCTAGGCACAGACTGGAACATGTTCGGGAATTCTTCAGATAAAGAGCTGAGGAGTACACCACATCAGTCACTGGCTTCATCAATAAGTGCATCGATGATGTCGTCTCATTATGACCGTACGTATATACCCCAACAAGAAGCCATGGATTACAGGAAACATCTGCACTGGAGCTAAAGGGTAGAGTTGCCGCTTTCAAGAGCGGGAATCTAACCCGACGCTGGCAAGAAATCCCGCTATGCCCTCCGATGAACCATCAAACAGGCAAAAGAGTAATACAGGAATAAGATTGATATAACGGCTCTGACGCTCGTCGGATGTGGCAGGGCTGAAAACTATTACAGACTACAAAGGGAAGCACAGCCACTTGCCCAGTGACACAAGACTTCCAGACGAAAGCTAAACCATTTCTAGAGCTCACTTCGAGGGTAAACAACACTGAAGCATGTACATGAGAACACACTGTTCCGATGATATGTTCTTCTCCGTAGCCGATGTGAGTAAGACTTTTAAGCAGGTAACATTCATAAGTAGCAGGGCCAGACGGATTACCAGGACGGATTGAAAGCATGGTCAAATACTTATTTCTAAATTAAAATGCAAATCAATTTATAAAAATTTTTGAATCTTGGATTCTTTGTTGTTATTCTGTTCTCACTGTTCAAATAAACCTTACCATTAAAATTATAGACTGCTCATTTCTTTGTCAGTGGGAACTACATAGTGAGGGATAAATACTTTTTCCCCCACTCCGCAGCTATCTTAAGATGAATGCACTGCCTGTACATCTCTGATAAGAGCCACAAATGACTCACTAACTGGAAAATGGATAAGAGCTGCTCAAATGACTCTACTAACTAAGTCTCTCTGGATAAGAGTGTCTACAAATGACTCACTACGTCCATCTCTCTGATCAGAGCGGTCTACAAATGACTCACTAACTGGAAGTCTCTCTGGATAAGAGTGTCTGCTAAATGACTCACTACTGTCCATCTCTCTGGATCAGAGCGTCTGCTAAATGACTCACTAACTGGAAGTCTCTCTGGATAAGAGTGTCTGCTAAATGACTCACTAACTGGAAGTGTCTCTGGATAAGAGCGTCTGCTAAATGACTAAAATGTAAATGTGTGTGTGAATACATACCAGTGTGTGTCTTCATGTGTTCATCAAAGTACTGCTTCATGTTGAAGTCTTTGCCACACCACTGGCACATGAACTGCTTGTGTCCGATGTGGATGGACATGTGGGATCGCAGCTGATATTTATACTGGAACCGCTCATTACAGTTCTGGAATACACACACACAATTTATCACTATTATTTGGTTTCAATGGTACTGTAGTGTACAGTGGGTGATGAAATGTGAAAACAGTGTGGTGATGGTACTGTAGTGTACATAGATATGTGGTACTGTAGTGTACAGTGTGGGTGATGGTACCAGTGTAATGGTGGTGATGGTACTCTAGTGTACAGTGTGGTGATGGTACCTAGTGTACAGTGTGGTGATGGTACCAGAAAGCAGTGTGGTGATGGTATTCTATACAGTGTGGTGATGGTACTGTAGTGGCTACAGTGTGGTGATGGGGTGCAGTGTGGTGATGGTACTGTAGTGTACAGTGTGGTGATGGTACTTGTTTGTACAGTGTGGTGATGGTACTGTAGTGTACAGTGTGGTGATGGTACTGTAGAAGTACAGTGTGGTGATTGGTACTGTAGTGTACAGTGTGGTGATGGTACTCTAGTGTACAGTGTAGTGATGGTACTGTAGTGTACAGTGTGGTGATGGTACTGTAGTGTACAGTGTGGTGATGGTACTGTAGTGTACAAAGTGTGGTGATGGTAACTGTAGTGTACAGTGTGGTGATGGTAACTGTAGAGTACAGTGTGGTGATGGTACTCTAGTGTACAGTGTGGTGATGGTACTGTAGTGTACAGTGTGGTGATGGTACTGTAGTGCACAGTGTGTGGTGATGGTACTCGTGGTGTACAGTGTGGTGATGGTACTCTAGTGTAAAGTGTGGTGATGGTACTGTAGTGTACAATCAGTGTGGTGATGGTGCTGTAGTGTACAGTGTGGTGATGGTACTGTAGTGTAAAGTGTGGTGATGGTACTGTAGTGTAAGTGTGTATGGGGTGCAGTTAGTGGTGATGAGTACTTTGTAGTGTACAGGGGTGATGGTACTGTAGTGTACAGTGTGGTGATGGTGCTGGCAGTGTACAGTGTGGTGATGGTGTGGTCAGTGTGGTGATGGTACTGTAGTGTACAGTGTGGTGATGGTACTGTAGTGTCAGGGGGATGGGGTGGAAGGGTGTGGTGATGGTACTGTAGTGTACAGTGTGGTGATGGTACTGCTAGTGTGTACAGTGTGGGTGATGGTGTACTGTAGTGTACAGTGTGGTGATGGTACTGTAGTGTACAGTGTGGTGATGGTACTGTAGTGGCTGTGTGGTGATGGTACTGCTTAGTGTACAGTGTGTGATGGTACTGTAGTGTACAGTGTGTGGTGATGGTACTGTAGAGTACAGTGTGGTGATAGGTACTGTAGGGTACAGTGTGGTGATGGTACTCTAGTGTACAGTGTGGTGATGGTACTGTAGTATACAGTGTGGTGATGGTACTCTAGTGTACAGTGTGGTGATAGGTACTGTCGTGTACAGGTGGTGATGGTACTGTAGTGTACAGTGTGGTGACTGCAGACTCTAGTGTACAGTGTGTGGTGATGGTACTGTAGTATAAAGTGTGGTGGATGGTACTTTAGTGTACAGTGTGGTGATGGTACTGTAGTGTACAGTGTGGTGATGGTACTGCTAGTGTACAGTGTGGTGTGATGGTACTGTAGTGTACAGTGTGTGGTGATGGTAGCTGTAGTATACAGTGTGGTGATGAAACTGTAGGTACAGTGTGGTGATGGTACTGGTGTACAGTGTGGTGATGGTACTGTAGTGTACAGTGTGGTGATGGTACTGTAGTGTAATACAGGTGGGTGATGGTACTCTGAGTGTACAGTGTGGTGATGGAAAACTGAGTGTACAGTGTGGTGATGGTACTGGTAGTGTACAGTGTGGTGATGGGGTACTGTAGTGTACAGTGTGGTGATGGTACTGTAGTGTACAGTGTGGTGATGGTACTCTAGTGTACAGTGTGGTGATGGTACTGTAGTGGCACAAGTGGTGATGGTACTCTAGTGTACAGTGTGGTGATGGTACTGTAGAGTACAGTGTGGTGATGGTACTGTAGTGTTTACAGTGTGGTGATGGTACTGTAGTAGTGTAGTGATGGTACTGTAGTGTACAGTGTGGTGATGGTACTCTAGTGTACAGGTGGTGATGGTACTGTGAAAAGGTGTAGTGTGGTGATGGTACTGTAGTGTACAGTGGTGATGTTACTGCTTAGTGTACAGTGTGGTGATGGTGCTGTAGTGTACAGTGTGGTGATGGTACTGTAGTGTACAGTGTGGTGATGGTACTGCTTGGTGTACAGTGTGGTGATGGTACTGTAGTGTACAGTGTGGTGATGGTACTGTAGTGTACAGTGTGGTGATGGTACTGTAGTGTACAGTGTGGTGATGGTACTGCTTGTATACAGTGTGGTGATGGTAACTGTAGTGTACAGTGTGGTGATGGTACTGTAGTGTACAGGTGTGATGGTACTGTAGTGTACAGTGTGGTGATGGAAAACTGTAGTGTACAGTGTGGTGATGTGGTACTGTAGTGTACAGTGTGGTGATGGTACTGTAGTGTACAGTGTGGTGATGGTACTGTTAGTGTACAGTGTGGTGATGGTACTGTAGTGTACAGTGTGGTGATGGTACTGTAGTGTACAGTGTGGTGATGGTAATCTAGTGTACAGTGTGGTGATGGTACTGTAGTGTACAAGTATGGTGATGGTACTGTAGTGTACAGTGTAGTGATGGTACTGTAGTGTACAGTGTAGTGATGGTACTGTAGTGTACACAGTGTGGTGATAATAATTGTAGTGTATACAGTGTAGTGATGGTACTGTAGTGTACAGTGTGGTGATGGTACTGTAGTGTACAGTGTGGTGATGGTACTGTAGTGTACAGTGTGGTGATGGTACTGTAGTATACAGTGTAGTGATGGTACTCTGTGATTATTGAGTGTACAGTGTAGTGATGGTACTGTAGTGTACAGTGTGGTGATAAGACTTGTAGTGTGCAGTGTAGTGATGGTACTGTAGTGTACGAGTGTAGTGATGGTGCTGTAGTCTACACAGTGTGGTGATGGTACTGTAGTGTGCAATGTGGTGATGGTACTCTAGTGTACAGTGTGGTGATGGTACTGTGTGTACAGGTGGTGATGGTACTGTAGTGTACAGTGTGGTGATGGTACTGTAGTGTACAGTGTGGTGATGGTACTGTAGTGTACAGTGTGGTGATGGTACTGTAGTGTACAGTGTGGTGATGGTACTGTAGTGTACAGTGTGGTGATGGTACTGTAGTGTACAGTGTGGTGATGGTACTCTAGTGTACAGTGTGGTGATGGTACTGTAGTGTACAGTGTGGGAGGGTAAGTGTAGTGATGGTACTGTAAGTGTACAGTGTAGTGATGGTATTGTAGTGTACAGTGTGGTGATAGTACTGTAGTGTACAGTGTGGTAGTTGGTATTAGGGAACAGTGTGGTGATGGTACTGTAGTGTACAGTGTGGTGATGGTACTGTGTGTAGTGTACAGTGGTAGTGATGGTACTGTAAGGTAATGTGTAGAAAGTGTACAGTGTAGTGATGGTACTGTAGTGTACAGTGTGGTGATAGTACTGTAGTGTACAGTGTAGTGATGGTACTGTAGTGTACAGTGTAGTGATGGTGCTGTAGTCTACAGTGTGGTGATGGTACTGTAGTGTACAGTGTGGTGATGGTACTCTAGTGTACAGTGTGGTGATGGTACTCTAGTGTACAGTGTGGTGATGGTACTGTAGTGTACAGTGTGGTGATGGTACTCTAGTGTACAGTGTGGTGATGGTACTGTAGTGTACAGTGTGGTGATGGTACTGTAGTGTACAGTGTGATGATGAGTACTCTAGTGTACAGTGTGGTGATGGTAACTGTAGTAGTACAGTGTGTGGTGATGGTACTGTAGTGTACAGTGTGGTGATGGTACTGTAGTGTACAGTGTGGTGATGGTACTGTAGTGTACAGTGTGGTGGTGATGGTACTGTAGTGTACAGTGTGGTGATGGTACTCTAGTGTACAGTGTGGTAGTGATGGTATTCCGTAGTGTACAGTGTGGTGATGGTACTGTGAGTACAGTGTGGTGATGGTGCACTCTAGTGTACAGTGTGGTGATGGTACTGTATCGTGTACAGTGTGGGGATGGTACTGTAGAGCACAGTGTGGTGATGGTACTGTAGTGTACAGTGTGGTGATGGTACTGTAGTGTAAAGTGTGGTGATGGTACTGTGTGTACTGTGGATGATGGTACCTGTGTGTACAGTGTGGTGATGGTACTGTAGTATACAGTGTGGTGATGGTACTGTAGTGTACAGTGTGGTGATGGTACTGTAGTGTACAGTGTGGTGATGGTACTCTAGTGCCAGAGTGTGGTGATGGTACTCTAGTGTACAAAGTTGGTGATGGTACTCTAGTGTACAGTGTGGTGATGGTACTGTAGTGTGTACAGGGGGGTACTGAGTGTACAGTGTGGTGATGGTACTCTAGTGTACAGTGTGGTGATGGTACTCTAGTGTACAGTGTGGTGATGGTACTGTAGTGTACAGTGTGGTGATGGTACTCTAGTGTACAGTGTGGTGATGGTACTGTAGTGTACAGTGTGGTGATGGTGGGCTGTAGTGTACAGTGTGGTGATGGTACTCTAGTGTACAGTGTGGTGATGGTACTGTGGTGTACAGTGTGGTGATGGTACTGTAGGTGTACAGTGTGGTGATGGTACTGTGGTGTGGCAGTGTGGTGATGGTACTCTAGTGTACAGTGTGGTGATGGTACTCTAGTGTACAGTGTGGTGATGGTACTGTAGTGTACAGTGTGGTGATGGTACTCTAGTGTACAGTGTGGTGATGGTACTGTGTGCACAGTGTGTGATGGTACTCTAGTGTACAGTGTGGTGATGGTACTGTAGAGTACAGTGTGGTGATGGTACTCTAGTGTACAGTGTGGTGATGGTACTGTCGTGTACAGTGTGGTGATGGTACTGTAGTGTACAGTGTGGTGATGGTACTCTAGTGTACAGTGTGGTGATGGTACTGTAGTGTACAGTGTGGTGATGGTACTCTAGTGTACAGTGTGGTGATGGTACTGTAGTGTACAGTGTGGTGATGGTACTGTAGTGTACAGTGTGGTGATGGTACTGTAGTGTACAGTGTGGTGATGGTGCTGTAGTGTACAGTGTGGTGATGGTACTGTAGTGTACAGTGTGGTGATGGTGACTGTGGTGGTACAGTGTGGTGATGGTACTGTAGTGTACAGTGTGGTGATGGTACTGTAGTGTACAGTGTGGTGATGGTACTGTAGTGTACAGTGTGGTGATGGTACTGTAGTGTACAGTGTGGTGATGGTACTGTAGTGTACAGTGTGGTGATGGTACTGTAGTGTACAGTGTGGTGATGGTACTGTAGTGTACAGTGTGGTGATGGTACTGTAGTGTACAGTGTGGTGATGGTACTGTAGTGTACAGTGTGGTGATGGTACTGTAGTGTACAGTGTAGTGATGGTACTGTAGTGTACAGTGTAGTGATGGTACTGTAGTGTACAGTGTGGTGATAGTACTGTAGTGTACAGTGTAGTGATGGTACTGTAGTGTACAGTGTGGTGATGGTACTGTAGTGTACAGTGTGGTGATGGTACTGTAGTGTACAGTGTAGTGATGGTACTGTAGTGTACAGTGTGGTGATAGTACTGTAGTGTACAGTGTAGTGATGGTACTGTAGTGTACAGTGTGGTGATAGTACTGTAGTGTACAGTGTAGTGATGGTACTGTAGTGTACAGTGTAGTGATGGTGCTGTAGTCTACAGTGTGGTGATGGTACTGTAGTGTACAGTGTGGTGATGGTACTGTAGTGTACAGTGTGGTGATGGTACTGTAGTGTGACAGTGTGGTGATGGTACTGATAGTGTACAGTGTGGTGATGGTACTGTAGTGTACAGTGTGGTGATGGTACTGTAGTGTACAGTGTGGTGATGGTACTGCAGTGTACAGTGTGGTGATGGTACTTAGTGTACAGTGTGGTGATGGTACTGTAGTGTACAGTGTGGTGATGGTACTGTAGTGTACAGTGTGGTGATGGTACTGTAGTGTACAGTGTGGTGATGGTACTGTAGTGTACAGTGTAGTGATGGTACTGTAGTGTACAGTGTGGTGATGGTACTGTAGTGTACAGTGTAGTGATGGTACTGTAGTGTACAGTGTAGTGATGGTACTGTAGTGTACAGTGTGGTGATAGTACTGTAGTGTGTACAGTGTAGTGATGGTACTGTAGTGTACAGTGTGGGTGATGGTACTGTAGTGTGCAGTGTGGTGATAGTACTGTAGTGTACAGTGTAGTGATGGTACTGTAGTGTACAGTGTGGTGATAGTACTGTAGTGTGTACAGTGTAGTGATGGTACTGTAGTGTACAGTGTGGTGATGGTACTTGTAGTGTACAGTGTGGTGATGGTACTGTAGTGTACAGTGTGGTGATGGTACTCTTTAGTGTACAGTGTGGTGATGGTACTGTAGTGTACAGTGTGGTGATGGTACTCTAGTGTACAGTGTGGTGATGGTACTCTAGTGTACAGTGTGGTGATGGTACTCTAGTGTACAGTGTGGTGATGGTACTGTAGTGTACAGTGTGGTGATGGTACTGTAGTGTACAGTGTGGTGATGGTACTCTAGTGTACAGTGTGGTGATGGTACTCTAGTGTACAGTGTGGTGATGGTACTCTAGTGTACAGTGTGGTGATGGTACTGTAGAGTACAGTGTGGTGATGGTACTGTAGTGTACAGTGTGGTGATGGTGCTGTAGTGTACAGTGTGGTGATGGTACTCTAGTGTACAGTGTGGTGATGGTACTCTAGTGTACAGTGTGGTGATGGTACTGTAGTGTACAGTGTGGTGATGGTACTGTAGTGTACAGTGTGGTGATGGTACTGTAGAGTACAGTGTGGTGATGGTACTGTAGTGTACAGTGTGGTGATGGTACTGTAGTGTACAGTGTGGTGATGGTACTGTAGTGTACAGTGTAGTGATGGTACTGTAGTGTACAGTGTGGTGATGGTACTGTAGAGTACAGTGTGGTGATGGTACTGTAGTGTACAGTGTGGTGATGGTACTGTAGTGTACAGTGTAGTGATGGTACTGTAGTGTACAGTGTAGTGATGGTACTGTAGTGTACAGTGTGGTGATGGTACTGTAGTGTACAGTGTAGTGATGGTACTGTAGTGTACAGTGTGGTGATGGTACTCTAGTGTACAGTGTGGTGATGGGTAAAGGTGATTTGAGAAGGGCTTTCCAACCTCACACTTGAAGGGCTTCTCTCCAGAGTGTTGTAGAGAGTGAACCTTTAGGGACATGCCGCGCTTGAATGACTTCCCACACGTCTCACAGGTGAACGGCATGTCCTTGGTGTGGGCTAGACAGACAAACAGACAGACAGTCAGTCAGTCAGAGAGAACTATCACTATCATCCTGATTGGCTGCATCACCGCCTGGTATGGCAACTGCTTGGCCTCCGACAGCAAGGCACTACAGAGGGTAGTGCGTACGGCCCAGTACATCACTGGGGCCAAGCTTCCTGCCATCCAGGACCTCTATACCAGGCAGTGTCAGAGGAAGGCCCTAAAAATGGTCAAAGACTCCAGCCACCCTAGTCATAGACTGTTCTCTCTGCTACCGCACGGCAAGCGGTACCGGTGAGAACAGCTTCTACCCTTAACAGCTTCTAACCCCAAGACTCCTGAACAGCTAATCAAATGGCTAGACACCCAGACCCATCCACCCCTCAGTCTCCATCCACCCCTCAGTCTCTATCCACCCCTCAGTCTCTATCCACCCCTCAGTCTCCATCCACCCCTCAGTCCACATCCACCCCTCAGTCTCCATCCACCCCTCAGTCCCCATCCACCCCTCAGTCTCCATCCACCCGACCCATCCACCCTCAGTCTCCATCCAACCCTCAGTCTCCATCCACCCTCAGTCTCCATCCACCCTCAGTCTCCATCCACCCCCTCAGTCTCCATCCACCCTCAGTCTCCATCCACCCCTCAGTCCCCATCCACCCTCAGTCTCCATCCACCCCTCAGTCCCCCATCCACCCCTCAGTCCCCATCCACCCCTCATCTCCATCCGACCCATCCACCCCTCAGTCTCCATCCACCCCCTCAGTCTCCATCCACCCCTCAGTCTCCATCCACCCCTAAGTCCCCATCACCCTCAGTCCCCATCCACCCCTCAGTCTCCATCCACCCCTCAGTCCCCATCCACCCCTCAGTCTCCATCCACCCCTCAGTCCCCATCCACCCCCTCAGTCTCCATCCACCCAGACCCATCCACCCTCAGTCTCCATCCACCCCTCAGTCTCCATCCACCCCCTCAGTCTCCATCCACCCTCAGTCTCCATCCACCCTCAGTCCCCATCCACCCCTCAGTCTCCATCCACCCTCAGTCTCCATCCACCCCTCAGTCTCCATCCACCCCCTCAGTCTCCATCCACCCAGACCCATCCACCCCCTCAGTCTCCATCCACCCCCTCAGTCCCCATCCACCCCTTAGTCTCCATCCACCCCTCAGTCCCCATCCACCCAGACCCATCCACCCCTCAGTCTCCATCCACCCCTCATTCTCCATCCACCCCTCAGTCTCCATCCACCCCTCAGTCTCCATCCACCCCTCAGTCTCCATCCACCCCGACCCATCCACCCCTCAGTCTCCATCCACCCCTCAGTCCCCATCCACCCCTCAGTCTCCATCCACCCCTCAGTCTCCATCCACCCCTCAGTCTCCATCCACCCCTCAGTCTCCATCCACCCCTCAGTCCCCATCCACCCCTCAGTCTCCATCCACCCCTCAGTCTCCATCCACCCCCTCAGTCTCCATCCACCCCTCAGTCTCCATCCACCCAGACCCATCCACCCCTCAGTCTCCATCCACCCCTCAGTCCCCATCCACCCCTCAGTCTCCATCCACCCCTCAGTCTCCATCCACCCCCGACCCATCCACCCCTCAGTCTCCATCCACCCCTCAGTCTCCATCCACCCCCTCAGTCTCCATCCACCCCTCAGTCTCCATCCACCCTCAGTCTCCATCCACCCCTCAGTCTCCATCCACCCCTCAGTCTCCATCCACCCCTCAGTCCCCATCCACCCCTCAGTCCCCATCCACCCCTCAGTCTCCATCCACGCCTCAGTCCCCATCCACCCCTCAGTCCCCATCCACCCCTCAGTCTCCATCCACGCCTCAGTCCCCATCCACCCCTCAGTCCCCATCCACCCCTCAGTCTCCATCCACCCCTCAGTCCCCATCCACTCCTCAGTCTCCATCCACCCCTCAGTCTCCATCCACCCCTCAGTCTCCATCCACCCCGACCCATCCACCCCTCAGTCTCCATCCACTCCTCAGTCTCCATCCACCCCTCAGTCTCCATCCACCCCTCAGTCTCCATCCACCCATCAGTCCCCATCCACCCCTCAGTCCCCATCCACCCCTCAGTCTCCATCCACCCCGACCCATCCACCCCTCAGTCTCCATCCACTCCTCAGTCTCCATCCACCCCTCAGTCTCCATCCACCCCCTCAGTCCCCATCCACCCCTCAGTCTCCATCCACCCCTCAGTCTCCATCCACCCCTCAGTCCCCATACACCTCAGTCTCCATCCACCCCGACCCATCCACCCCTCAGTCCCCATCCACCCCTCAGTCTCCATCCACCCCTCAGTCCCCATCCACCCCTTAGTCCCCATCCACCCCTCAGTCCCCATCCACCCCTCAGTCCCCATCCACCCCTCAGTCTCCATCCACCCCTCAGTCCCCATCCACCCCTTGGTCCCCATCCACCCCTCAGTCTCCATCCACCCCTCAGTCTCCATCCACCCCTCAGTCTCCATCTACCCCTCAGTCTCCATCCACCCAGACCCATCCACCCCTCAGTCTCCATCCACCCCTCAGTCTCCATCCACCCCTCAGTCTCCCATCCACCCCCTCAGTCTCCATCCACCCCTCAGTCTCCATCCACCCCTCAGTCTCCATCCACCCCTCAGTCCCCATCCACCCCTCAGTCTCCATCCACCCCTCAGTCCCCATCCACCCCTCAGTCTCCATCCACCCAGACCCATCCACCCCTCAGTCTCCATCCACCCCTCAGTCTCCATCCACCCCTCAGTCCCCATCCACCCCTCAGTCTCCATCCACCCCTCAGTCTCCATCCACCCCTCAGGCCCCATCCACCCCTCAGTCTCCATCCACACCTCAGTCTCCATCCACCCCGACCCATCCACCCCTCAGTCCCCATCCACCCCTCAGTCTCCATCCACCCCTCAGTCTCCATCCACCCCTCAGTCTCCATCCACCCCGACCCATCCACCCCTCAGTCCCCATCCACCCCTCAGTCCACATCCACCCCTCAGTCCCCATCCACCCCTCAGTCTCCATCCACCCCTCAGTCTCCATCCACCCCTCAGTCTCCATCCACCCCTCAGTCTCCATCCACTCCTCAGTCTCCATCCACCCCTCAGTCTCCATCCACCCAGACCCATCCACCCCTCAGTCTCCATCCACCCCTCAGTCTCCATCCACCCCTGTCTCCATCCACCCAGACCCATCCACCCCTCAGTCTCCATCCACCCCTCAGTCTCCATCCACCCCTCAGTCTCCATCCACTCCTCAGTCTCCATCCACCCCTCAGTCTCCATCCACCCCTCAGTCCCCATCCACCCCTCAGTCCCCATCCACCCCTCAGTCTCCATCCACCCCTCAGTCTCCATCCACCCCTCAGTCTCCATCCACCCCTCAGTCTCCATCCACCCCTCAGTTCCCATCCACCCCTCAGTCTCCATCCACCCCTCAGTCTCCATCCACCCCTCAGTCTCCATCCACCCCTCAGTCCCCATCCACCCCTCAGTCTCCATCCACCCCTCAGTCCCCATCCACCCCTCAGTCTCCATCCACCCCTCAGTCTCCATCCACCCAGACCCATCCACCCCTCAGTCTCCATCCACCCCTCAGTCCCCATCCACCCCTCAGTCTCCATCCACCCCGACCCATCCACCCCTCAGTCTCCATCCACCCCTCAGTCTCCATCCACCCCTCAGTCTCCATCCACCCCTCAGTCTCCATCCACCCTCAGTCCCCATCCACCCCTCAGTCTCCATCCACCCCCTCGAGTCTCCATCCACCCTCAGTCCCCATCCACCCCTCAGTCCCCATCCACCCCTCAGTCTCCATCACGCCTCAGTCCCCATCCACCCTCAGTCCCCATCCACCCCTCAGTCTCCATCCACGCCTCAGTCCCCATCCACCCCTCAGTCCCCATCCACCCCTCAGTCTCCATCCACCCCCTCAGTCCCCCATCCACCCCTCAGTCTCCATCCACCCCTCAGTCCCCATCCACCCTCAGTCTCCATCCACCCCTCAGTCTCCATCCACCCTCAGTCTCCATCCACCCTCAGTCTCCATCCACCCGACCCATCCACCCCTCAGTCTCCATCCACTCCTCAGTCCCCATCCACCCCCTCAGTCTCCATCCACGCCCCTCAGTCCCCATCCACCCCCTCAGTCCCCATCCACCCTCAGTCTCCATCCACCTCAGTCCCCATCCACCCCTCAGTCTCCATCCACCCCCTCAGTCTCCATCCACTCCTCAGTCTCCATCCACCCCTCAGTCTCCATCCACCCCTCAGTCCCCATCCACCCTCAGTCTCCATCCACCCCTCAGTCTCCATCCACCCCTCAGTCTCCATCCACCCCTCAGTCCCCATCCACCCCCCTCAGTCTCCATCCACCCCGACCCATCCACCCCTCAGTCCCCATCCACCCTCAGTCTCCATCCACCCCTCAGTCCCCATCCACCCCTTAGTCCCCATCCACCCTCAGTCCCCATCCACCCTCAGTCCCCATCCACACCTCAGTCTCCATCCACCCTCAGTCCCCATCCACCCCTTAGTCCCCATCCACACCCTCAGTCCCCATCCACCCCTCAGTCTCCATCCACCCTCAGTCTCCATCCACCCCTCAGTCTCCATCTACCCCTCAGTCTCCATCCACCCCAGACCCATCCACCCCTCAGTCTCCATCCACCCTCAGTCTCCATCCACCCCTCAGTCCCCATCCACCCCTCAGTCTCCATCCACCCCTCAGTCCCCATCCACCCCTCAGTCTCCATCCACCCCTCAGTCCCCATCCACCCTCAGTCTCCATCCACCCCTCAGTCTCCCATCCACCCCTCAGTCTCCATCCACCCCTCAGTCTCCATCCACCCCTCAGTCCCCATCCACCCCCTCAGTCTCCATCCACCCCTCAGTCCCCATCCACCCCTCAGTCTCCCATCCACCCAGACCCATCCACCCCTCAGTCTCCATCCACCCCCTCAGTCTCCATCCACCCCTAAGTCCCCATCCACCCTCAGTCTCCATCCACCCCCTCAGTCTCCATCCACCCCTCAGGCCCCATCCACCTCAGTCTCCATCCACCCCTCAGTCTCCATCCACCCCCGACCCATCCACCCCCTCAGTCCCCATCCACCCCTCAGTCTCCATCCACCCCTCAGTCTCCATCCACCCCTCAGTCTCCATCCACCCCTCAGTCTCCATCCACCCGACCCATCCACCCCTCAGTCCCAATCCACTCCTCAGTCCCCATCCACCCCACAGTCTCCATCCACTCCTCAGTCTCCATCCACCCTCAGTCTCCATCCACCCCCTCAGTCTCCATCCACCCCCGACCCATCCACCCCTCAGTCTCCATCCACTCGTCAGTCTCCATTCACCCCTCAGTCTCCATCCACCCCTCAGTCTCCATCCACCCCTCAGTCCCCATCCACCCCTCAGTCCCCATCCACCCCTCAGTCCCCATCCACTCCTCAGTCTCCATCCACCCCTCAGTCTCCATCCACCCCTCAGTCTCCATCCACCCCTCAGTCTCCATCCACCCTCAGTCCCCATCCACCCCCTCAGTCTCCATCCACCCCTCAGTCCCCATCCACCCCTCAGTCTCCATCCACCCCAGACCCATCCACCCCTCAGTCTCCATCCACCCCTCAGTCTCCATCCACCCCTCAGTCCCCATCCACCCCTCAGTCTCCATCCACCCTCAGTCTCCATCCACCACTCAGTCTCCATCCACCCTGACCCATCCACCCCTCAGTCCCCATCCACCCCTCAGTCTCCATCCACCCCTCAGTCTCCATCCACCCTCAGTCTCCATCCACCCTCAGTCTCCATCCACCCCTCAGTCCCCATCCACCCCTCAGTCCCCATCCACCCCTCAGTCTCCATCCACCCCTCAGTCTCCATCCACCCCTCAGTCTCCATCCACCCTGACCCATCCACCCCCTCAGTCTCCATCCACCCTCAGTCTCCATCCACCCCTCAGCTCCATCCACCCTCAGTCTCCATCCACCCCGACCCATCCACCCCTCAGTCTCCATCCACCCCTCAGTCTCCATCCACCCCTCAGTCTCCATCCACCCCTCAGTCTCCATCCACCCTCAGTCCCCATCCACCCCTCAGTCCCCATCCACCCCTCAGTCCCCATCCACCCCTCAGTCCCCATCCACCCCTCAGTCTCCATCCACCCCTCAGTCTCCATCCACCCCTCAGTCTCCATCCACCCTCAGTCTCCATCCACTCCTCAGTCTCCATCCACCCAGACCCATCCACCCCTCAGTCTCCATCCACCCCCTCAGTCTCCATCCACCCCTCAGTCTCCATCCACCCCTCAGTCTCCATCCACCCAGACCCATCCACCCTCAGTCTCCATCCACCCCTCAGTCTCCATCCACCCTCAGTCTCCATCCACCCCTCAGTCTCCATCCACCCCTCAGTCTCCATCCACCCCTCAGTCTCCATCCACCCTCAGTCTCCATCCACCCTCAGTCCCATCCACCCCTCACCCCATCCACCCCTCAGTCTCCATCCACCCCTCAGTCTCCATCCACCCCTCAGTCTCCATCCACCCAGACCCATCCACCCCTCAGTCTCCATCCACCCCTCAGTCTCCATCCACCCCTCAGTCTCCATCCACCCCTCAGTCTCCATCCACCCCTCAGTCCCCATCCACCCGCCCGTATCCTCCCTTCCCCCCCGAAGAAAGCATCCCTCCCAAATGTATAAATTGATGGTTCAATTACGGGATGCCAAGCTCATATTTTTCCATATTCTATTCCAGTTAAAGTGTGGTTCAGATTAAATTTGATCTGTGGACTATATTTTTTTAATGGCTAGCTCAGAATTTGAATCTCACTTTGTAACAAAATAAAATGTGAACTTTTGGTGTGTGTTTTTCTGGGGTGTGGGTGTGTGTTTTTGGGGTGTGGGTGTGTGTTTTTGGGGTGTGGGTCTGTGTTTTTGGGGTGTGGGTGTGTGTTTTTGGGGTGTGGGTGTGTTTTTCTGGGGTGTGGGTCTGTGTTTTTGGGGTGTGGGTGTGTTTTTCTGGGGTGTGGGTGTGTTTTTCTGGGGTGTGGGTGTGTGTTTTTGGGGTGTGGGTGTGTGTTTTGGGGGGGGTGTGAGTGAGTGCATGTGTGCTAAGGTGTGGAGAATCAGAGCAGGTGGTCAGTCCAGTTCAAGTGTTCCGCAGTCTGATGG
This sequence comes from Coregonus clupeaformis, assembly GCF_020615455.1. Classification (NCBI taxonomy): domain Eukaryota; kingdom Metazoa; phylum Chordata; class Actinopteri; order Salmoniformes; family Salmonidae; genus Coregonus; species Coregonus clupeaformis. Next base: position 17,273 of record NW_025536303.1, read on the forward strand.
CTCGTAGATGGAAACTGTCTCCGAGGCTGTTAGTTTCAGACCTCATTCTCTGGTACCGTCTGCCCGACACTAAGGGAGAGAACAGCTTGTGGTTGGGGTGGTTGATGCTGCTCCGCTTCCTCTGGCAACGTTTTAAGTAGATGTCCTGGATGTGTGGGAGGGTCAGAACAGTAGTCTAATGTTATAGAAGGGAGGGTCAGAACAATAGTCTAATGCTATAGAAGGGAGGGTCAGAACAGTAGTCTAATGTTATAGAAGGGAGGGTCAGAACAGTAGTCTAATGTTATAGATGGGAGGGTCAGAACAGTAGTCTAATGTTATAGAAGGGAGGGTCAGAACAGTAGTCTAATGTTATAGAAGGGAGGGTCAGAACAGTAGTCTAATGTTATAGAGGGGAGGGTGAGAACAGTAGTCTAATGTTATAGAAGGGAGGGTCAGAACAGTAGTCTAATGTTATAGAGGGAGGGTCAGAACAGTAGTCTAATGTTATAGAAGGGGAGGGTCAGAACAGTAGTCTAATGTTATAGATGGGAGGGGTCAGAACAGTAGTCTAATGTTATAGAAGGGAGGGTCAGAACAGTAGTCTAATGTTATAGAAGGGAGGGTCAGAACAGTAGTCTAATGTTATAGAGGGGAGGGTCAGAACAGTAGTCTAATGTTATAGAAGGGAGGGTCAGAACAGTAGTCTAATGTTATAGAAGGGAGGGTCAGAACAGTAGTCTAATGTTATAGAAGGGGAGGGGTCAGAACAGTAGTCTAATGTTATAGAAGGGAGGGTCAGAACAGTAGTCTAATGTTATAGAAGGGAGGGTCAGAACAGTAGTCTAATGTTATAGAAGGGAGGGTCAGAACAGTAGTCTAATGTTATAGATGGGAGGGTCAGAACAGTAGCTCTAATGTTATAGAAGGGAGGGTCAGAACAGTAGTCTAATGTTGTAGAAGGGAGGGTCAGAACAGTAGTCTAATGTTATAGAAGGGAGGGTCAGAACAGTAGTCTAATGTTATAGAAGGGAGGGTCAGAACAGTAGTCTAATGTTATAGAAGGGAGGGTCAGAACAGTAGTCTAATGTTATAGAAGGGAGGGTCAGAACAGTAGTCTAATGTTATAGAAGGGAGGGTCAGAACAGTAGTCTAATGTTATAGAAGGGAGGGTCAGAACAGTAGTCTAATGTTATAGAGGGGAGGGTCAGAACAGTAGTCTAATGTTATAGAAGGGAAGGGTCAGAACAGTAGTCTAATGTTATAGAAGGGAGGGTCAGAACAGTAGTCTAATGTTATAGAAGGGGAGGGCCAGAACAGTAGTCTAATGTTATAGAAGGGGAGGGCCAGAACAGTAGTCTAATGTTATAGAAGGGAGGGTCAGAACAATAGTCTAATGCTATAGAAGGAGGGTCAGAACAGTAGTCTAATGTTATAGAAGGGAGGGTCAGAACAGTAGTCTAATGTTATAGATGGGAGGGTCAGAACAGTAGTCTAATGTTATAGAAGGGGAGGGTCAGAACAGTAGTCTAATGTTATAGAAGGGAGGGTCAGAACAGTAGTCTAATGTTATAGAGGGGAGGGTGAGAACAGTAGTCTAATGTTATAGAAGGGAGGGTCAGAACAGTAGTCTAATGTTATAGAGGGAGGGTCAGAACAGTAGTCTAATGTTATAGAAGGGAGGGTCAGAACAGTAGTCTAATGTTATAGATGGGAGGGTCAGAACAGTAGTCTAATGTTATAGAAGGGAGGGTCAGAACAGTAGTCTAATGTTATAGAAGGGAGGGTCAGAACAGTAGTCTAATGTTATAGAGGGGAGGGTCAGAACAGTAGTCTAATGTTATAGAAGGGAGGGTCAGAACAGTAGTCTAATGTTATAGAAGGGGAGGGTCAGAACAGTAGTCTAATGTTATAGAAGGGAGGGTCAGAACAGTAGTCTAATGTTATAGAAGGGGAGGGTCAGAACAGTAGTCTAATGTTATAGAAGGGAGGGTCAGAACAGTAGTCTAATGTTATAGAAGGGAGGGTCAGAACAGTAGTCTAATGTTATAGATGGGAGGGTCAGAACAGTAGTCTAATGTTATAGAAGGGGAGGGTCAGAACAGTAGTCTAATGTTATAGAAGGGAGGGTCAGAACAGTAGTCTAATGTTATAGAAGGGAGGGTCAGAACAGTAGTCTAATGTTATAGAAGGGAGGGTCAGAACAGTAGTCTAATGTTATAGAAGGGAGGGTCAGAACAGTAGTCTAATGTTATAGAAGGGAGGGTCAGAACAGTAGTCTAATGTTATAGAAGGGAGGGTCAGAACAGTAGTCTAATGTTATAGAAGGGAGGGTCAGAACAGTAGTCTAATGTTATAGAAGGGAGGGCCAGAACAGTAGTCTAATGTTATAGAAGGGAGGGTCAGAACAGTAGTCTAATGTTATAGAAGGGAGGGTCAGAACAGTAGTCTAATGTTATAGAAGGGAGGGCCAGAACAGTAGTCTAATGTTATAGAAGGGAGGGCCAGAACAGTAGTCTAATGTTATAGAAGGGAGGGTCAGAACAGTAGTCTAATATTATAGAAGGGAGGGCCAGAACAGTAGTCTAATGTTATAGAATGGAGGGCCAGAACAGTAGTCTGTTATAGAAGGGAGGGTGAGAACAGTAGTCTAATGTTATAGAAGGGAGGGTCAGAACAGTAGTCTAATGTTATAGAAGGGAGGGTCAGAACAGTAGTCTGTTATAGAAGGGAGGGTGAGAACAGTAGTCTAATGTTATAGAAGGGAGGGTCAGAACAGTAGTCTAATGTTATAGAAGGGAGGGTCAGAACAGTAGTCTAATGTCATAGAAGGGAGGGTCAGAACAGTAGTCTAATGTTATAGAAGGGAGGGTCAGAACAGTAGTCTAATGTTATAGAAGGGAGGGTCAGAACAGTAGTCTAATGTTATAGAAGGGAGGGTCAGAACAGTAGTCTAATGTTATAGAAGGGGGAGGGCCAGAACAGTAGTCTAATGTTATAGAAGGGGGAGGGTCAGAACAGTAGTCTAATGTTATAGAAGGGAGGGTCAGAACAGTAGTCTAATGTTATAGAAGGGAGGGTCAGAACAGTAGTCTAATGTTATAGAAGGGAGGGTCAGAACAGTAGTCTAATGTTATAGAAGGGAGGGTCAGAACAGTAGTCTAATGTTATAGAAGGGGAGGGTCAGAACAGTAGTCTAATGTTATAGAAGGGAGGGTCAGAACAGTAGTCTAATGTTATAGAATGGAGGACCAGAACAGTAGTCTAATGTTATAGAAGGGAGGGTCAGAACAGTAGTCTAATGGTATAGAAGGGTGGGTCAGAACAGTAGTCTAATGTTATAGAATGGAGAGTCAGAACAGTAGTCTAATGTTATAGAAGGGAGGGTCAGAACAGTAGTCTGTTATAGAAGGGAGGGTGAGAACAGTAGTCTAATGTTATAGAAGGGAGGGTCAGAACAGTAGTCTAATGTTATAGAAGGGAGGGTCAGAACAGTAGTCTAATGTTATAGAAGGGAGGGTCAGAACAGTACTCTAATGTTATAGAAGGGAGGGCCAGAACAGTAGTCTAATGTTATAGATGGGAGGGCCAGAACAGTAGTCTAATGTTATAGAAGGGAGGGTCAGAACAGTAGTCTAATGTTATAGAAGGGTGGGTCAGAACAGTAGTCTAATGTTATAGAAGGGAGGGTCAGAACAGTAGTCTAATGTTATAGAAGGGAGGGTCAGAACAGTAGTCTAATGTTATAGAAGGGAGGGTCAGAACAGTAGTCTAATGTTATAGAAGGGAGGGTCAGAACAGTAGTCTAATGTTATAGAAGGGAGGGTCAGAACAGTAGTCTAATGTTATAGAAGGGAGGGTCAGAACAGTAGTCTAATGTTATAGAAGGGAGGGTCAGAACAGTAGTCTAATGTTATAGAAGGGAGGGTCAGAACAGTAGTCTAATGCTATAGAAGGGAGGGTCAGAACAGTAGTCTAATGTTATAGAAGGAAGGGTCAGAACAGTAGTCTAATGTTATAGAAGGGAGGGTCAGAACAGTAGTCTAATGTTATAGAAGGGAGGGTCAGAACAGTAGTCTAATGTTATAGAAGGGGGAGGGCCAGAACAGTAGTCTAATGTTATAGAAGGGGAGGGCCAGAACAGTAGTCTAATGTTATAGAAGGGAGGGTCAGAACAGTAGTCTAATGTTATAGAAGGGGAGGGTCAGAACAGTAGTCTAATGTTATAGAAGGGAGGGTCAGAACAGTAGTCTAATGTTATAGAAGGGAGGGCCAGAACAGTAGTCTAATGTTATAGAAGGGAGGGTCAGAACAGTAGTCTAATGTTATAGAAGGGAGGGTCAGAACAGTAGTCTAATGTTATAGAAGGGAGGGTCAGAACAGTAGTCTAATGTTATAGAAGGGAGGGTCAGAACAGTAGTCTAATGTTATAGAAGGGAGGGTCAGAACAGTAGTCTAATGTTATAGAAGGGAGGGTCAGAACAGTAGTCTAATGTTATAGAAGGGGAGGGTCAGAACAGTAGTATAATGTTATAGAAGGGAGGGTCAGAACAGTAGTCTAATGTTATAGAAGGGGAGGGCCAGAACAGTAGTCTAATGTTATAGAAGGGGAGGGTCAGAACAGTAGTCTAATGTTATAGAAGGGAGGGTCAGAACAGTAGTCTAATGTTATAGAAGGGAGGGTCAGAACAGTAGTCTAATGTTATAGAAGGGAGGGTCAGAACAGTAGTCTAATGTTATAGAAGGGAGGGTCAGAACAGTAGTCTAATGTTATAGAAGGGAGGGTCAGAACAGTAGTCTAATGTTATAGAAGGGAGGGTCAGAACAGTAGTATAATGTTATAGAAGGGAGGGTCAGAACAGTAGTCTAATGTTATAGATGGGAGGGTCAGAACAGTAGTCTAATGTTATAGAAGGGAGGGTCAGAACAGTAGTCTAATGTTATAGAAGGGAGGGCCAGAACAGTAGTCTAATGTTATAGAAGGGAGGGCCAGAACAGTAGTCTAATGTTTGGGAAAGACTTGGTGAAGTGGAAAAAAACAGGAGGATAGCAGTGCTGCTATGTTGTGCGTGATGATTGTGGGGGACTATACAAATACAAAACAGTCACGAGACGGGGACTTCAAAATGGCGCGTCAAGTGAACTGTACTGTTCAGGATGGTAGCCTGAAATCTGGACACTGACTGTAGGTGTATAACTCCACATAGCCTCATATCATATTAACCCCTGCAGAATTAACCATTTCTTGCAGTAAAATTATCCACCAAATGTACATTTTGACTCTGGAACAGGAGTGGAGAAATATGATGTATTTCTTTCAGCATCTTGAATGAATGCATGCGGTTAGGGACCGTCTATAAAGGTGACATCTTTATCAGCATCATAAAAGCTGACAGTATTTCAACCACATAAAATATGCATCCAAGCAGAACTGAAATCTTACCAGAAACCTGTTGGGTAGTTTTCACAGCTTTTAATTTCCTTAAAAATGGTGAAACTGATGTCATTAAACAATTTGTTGATGTATTATTGCATTTTCTCCCTGGTCCCTAAACGTCTTTGCTGCGCAAGAGAAGCATAGATGAAAGAGAAAAAAATTCAGCAATTTATGACATTATTCTGGTGAGCAGGGGTTTATTTAGTATATTAAGAGTCAGTGTGGAGGAGGTATTGTTGCCAATCCTCACAGCCTGTGGTCTGTCCGTCAGGAAGTCTAGGATCCAGTTGCAGAGGGTGGTGTCCAGACCCAGGGCTCTGAGCTTGGAGGGAACATTAGTGTTGAATGCTGAACTGTAGTTAATGAACAGCATTCTCCGTAGGTGTTCCTCTTGTCCGGATGTGTTATGGCCGTGTGACTAGCGATGGAAATGGCATCTTCCATGGATCTGTTGGAGCGGTGGGCAGATTGGAGTGGTTCCAGTGTGCCTGGTATGATGGCCTTGATGTGGGTCATGACCAGCCTCTCAAAGCACTTCGTGATGACAGAGGTGAGTACGACGGGGCGATAGCCATTTGGGCATGTCACCTTTGTTTTCTTGGTCTCCTTGAAGCAAGTGGGGACTCCATCCTGGGACAGGGACAGGTTGAGATGTCAGAGAAGATGCCCGCCAGCGGACACTTTGAGGACATGGCCAGGGATGCCATCTGGGCCGGCGGCTTTGTGAATATTCACTATTTTCAGCCTTGGAGAGCGTAGGCACCTGGTCGTTCAGAGCAGCAAGAGCCTGGTGTTACTATGATGTACCATGGTGATAGTACTCACCCACCGTTACTATGACGTTACCTTGGTGATAGTACTCACCCACCGTTACTATGACGTTACCATGGTGATAGTACTCACCCACCGTTACTATGACGTTACCTTGGTGATAGTACTCACCCACCGTTACTATGACGTTACCATGGTGATAGTACTCAACGACCGTAACTATGATGTTACCATGGTGATAGTACTCACCCACCGTTACTATGACGTTACCTTGGTGATAGTACTCACCCACCGTTACTATGACGTTACCATGGTGATAGTACTCACCCACCGTTACTATGACGTTACCTTGGTGATAGTACTCACCCACGTTACTATGACGTTACCATGGTGATAGTACTCATCCACCGTTACTATGACGTTACCATGGTGATAGTACTCACCCACCGTTACTATGACGTTACCTTGGTGATAGTACTCACCCACCCTTACTATGACGTTACCATGGTGATAGTACTCACCCACCGTTACTATGACGTTACCATGGTGATAGTGCTCACCCACATGACGTTACCATGGTGATAGTACTCACCCACCGTTACTATGACGTTACCATGGTGATAGTACTCGCCGACCGTTACTATGACGTTACCATGGTGATAGTACTCACCCACCGTTACTATGACGTTACCATGGTGATAGTACTCAACCACCGTTGCTATGACGTTACCATGGTGATAGTACTCACCCACCGTTACTATGACGTTATCATGGTGATAGTACTCAACGACCGTTACTATGATGTTACCATGGTGATAGTACTCAACGACCGTAACTATGATGTTACCATGGTGATAGTACTCACCCACCGTTACTATGACGTTACCTTGGTGATAGTACTCACCCACGTTACTATGACGTTACCATGGTGATAGTACTCACCCACCGTTACTATGACGTTACCATGGTGATAGTACTCACCCACCGTTACTATGCCGTTACCATGGTGATAGTGCTCACCCACATGACGTTACCATGGTGATAGTACTCACCCACCGTTACTATGACGTTACCATGGTGATAGTACTCGCCGACCGTTACTATGACGTTACCATGGTGATAGTACTCACCCACCGTTACTATGACGTTACCATGGTGATAGTACTCAACCAATCGCTGCTGAGCGTTACCATGGTGATAGTACTCACCCACCGTTACTATGACGTTATCATGGTGATAGTACTCAACGACCGTTACTATAATGTTACCATGGTGATAGTACTCACCGACCGTTACTATGATGTACCATGGTGATAGTACTCACCCACCATTACTATGACGTTACCATGGTGATAGTACTCACCCACCGTTACTATGACGTTACCATGGTGATAGTACTCAACCACCGTTACTATGACGTTATCATGGTGATAGTACTCAACGACCGTTACTATGATGTTATCATGGTGATAGTACTCAACGACCGTTACTATGATGTTACCATGGTGATAGTACTCACCGACCGTTACTATGATGTACCATGGTGATAGTACTCACCCACCGTTACTATGACGTTACCATGGTGATAGTACTCACCCACCGTTACTATGACGTTACCATGGTGATAGTACTCACCGACCGTTACTATGACGTTACCATGGTGATAATACTCACCCACCGTTACTATGACGTTACCATGGTGATAGCCGGCCGTTACTACGACGTTACAATGGTGATAGTACTCACCGACCGTTACTACGACGTTACCATGGTGATAGTACTCAACCACCGTTACTATGACGTTACCATGGTGATAGCACTCACCCACGTTACTATGATGTTATCATGGTGATAGTACTCACCGACCGTTACTATGATGTTATCATGGTGATGGTACTCACCGACCGTTACCATGATGTTACCATGGTGATAGTACTCACCGACCGTTACTATGATGTTACCATGGTGATAGTACTCACCGACCGTTACTATGATGTTACCATGGTGATATTACTCACCGACCATGTGCTTCCTGACGTGGGCCATGGTGTAGAACTTCTTCTCACAGATCTCACAGCAGAACTTCTTCTCAGCGTAACCGTGGACGATCTTGTTGTGTTCATGGAGAGACCAGAGCTTCTTAAAAGCCTTGCCACACGTTGCACACTGAAACACACACACTAATTAAACTCAGTGGAGGCCAACATTTAAAGTCACTTCATGATTTCAGTTGAAATTAAGGAAAAACTGAAGTATTTTCCATCACATGATTAACAGGCACCGTGTTCTCCTCATCTATTGAATATGAAGGACATCTCTACATCCACTTTAAAACACATTACAGGACAAAGAGAGGTAGATGACTTTCAAAGTGATTGGAAGGCTTCTGTGTTATTAATCCCTGCAAAAAAGCTTCCATAGGAATGCCTGTCATTAAAACATAGAACTAATCATAATGGGGGGAATTCCGACCCGAGATGAGAGCACGTAAATGGCCGGAATTCCCTTTGATGCACCTTTCTCTCCACGTGTATTCTGACCTTGAACCTAAGCATGAGAATATCATGCTATTCACCCGCTATTCGTTTGGGGTGGAGATCAAACAAATGAAGGTGTGGTGGAGGTGTGTTTAGAGACAAACTGTATTCTGAATTTGACACTTATTCCCTAATAATTCCACCATCTTTTCGCGTGATGAAACCATGAGAAAGGCCTAGCGAGCCTGTCGGTTCCAAGTGGAAAAACATCTATTTTTTCAGATGGAGAATAGTGTTATATCTATGCACTGTGATTTATAGATTGATAAGAGCTATTGATATTGATGAGTAAGCCGTTTGAATAAGTGGATTGTAAATATCAATGACACTCGTTTTAGATCTATTTTACTTTATAATCGCTGGAGACAAATGTGAAAGCAGTTATATGGCAGCAGACTGAAGCCTATCAGCTTTCCCGCACTAAAGTTTATGAAATGCTGAACCATTAAAGCAGAATTTCAATTGTACGTCCTTTTAACTTGCAGAGATCGCCCCACTCGAATGTCTTAATTATAGACTAGCTTCCTGTTTCTAGCATGATAAATATTAGCCACTATCAGTATTGACCGTCAGTAGGTCTAATAACAACACATATTCAACTGCCAATTTACTGTTAGTTCCCTTCAGTTGGTATAGCCTACATTATCATTCCATTTCATTACATTGTTTCGTTTACCTTCATTCACTTCCTCTGTAAACGCAGTCATGGTCATGTGGTTGTTCCTGAGAGTCGCAATCAATAGTGGATCATATTAGCCTAACGTTGTGCAATAATTTGAGACAATTATAGCCTATTGGAATAATTATGGTACTGAGAGGACACATAGCAGTTTCACCCTGGAGCCGGGTGCGCGGTTCACCATTACTGGACCGTTGTCATTAGTCTTCAGTTTGGTTATTATTAAATAGGGTATTTTATAGGACTATTGGTCGACTCCTATTGTACAATTTACTCATCTTCCAATATCTCATCGATTTAACTTATATGCCAACTTTCAGGATGAATTCAACCATTTTGATTCATCAATATATTTAGCTCTCCAAACCGTTTTTTTATGATTCATAAATACTTTCAGATAAATCTAGGAAACCAATTGGTGCTGAAAAGGAAACTAATATGTACTGTGTATATTTAGATTCCTTTCTTTTATTGATCCCTAATTTTCTGAACCGTTCTCTCCATATATTCTAGTGAGTCTGTCAAAAAAAATCTAACTAAAAGTTACACCGAATTTAAAGGGATGGCTTTAGATATATGTACTGAAAACCCTATTGAATGAAAACTCCAAGATAAAATATGTTGGCCAGCAAGTGGGAGGGTTTTTAGCAGTTGAATGAAATACATTCAGAGCGAACAAGGTAGACACATTACACGACAGCATAAGGTAAGTCTGAATACCAAACAGTGAGGAGTGCCAAGGAAATGTGTGCGTAGGAAAGGCATACATGTCCTGAGTCTGAATCGGCCCAAATAAGAGTAATCATCAAGCTCAAGCATAACCTG